>NW_016107346.1:1446565-1494126 GCF_001604975.1 Cebus imitator
AAAAAAAAAAAAAAAAAAAGAATTGAGGTTTGGAAACCTCTGCCTAGATTTCAGATGCATGAAAATGCCTGGACGCCCAGGCAAAAGTTTGGTGCAGGGGTGGGTCTCTTATGGAGAACTTCTGCTAGAGCAGTGCAGAAGGGAAATGTGGGGTTGGAGCCTCCACACTGAATCCCTACTGAGGCACTGCCTAGTGGAGCTGTGAGAAAAGGGCCAACGTCCTCCAGACCCCAGAATGGTAGATCCACTGACAGCTTGCTCTGTGTGCCTGGAAAGGCCACAGACATTCAACACCAGTCTGTGAAAGCAGCCGGGAGGGGGGCTGTACCCTGGAAAGTCACAGGGGTGGAGCTGCACAAAACCATGGGAACCCACCTCTTACATAAGCATGACCTAGATGTGAGACCTGGAGTCAGAGGAGATCATTTTGGAACTTTAAAATTTGACTGTCCTGCTGGATTTAGGACTTGCATGGGCCTGTAACCCTTTTTGTTCTGGACAATTTCTCCCATTTGGAATGGCTGTATTTATGCAATACCTTCCATGTGTTATCTAGGCAGTAACTAGCTTCCACACATTGTATCTAGGATGTAACTAGCTTAGTTTTGAATTTACAGGCTCATAGGCAGAAGGGACTTACCTTGTCTCAGATGAGATTTTGGACTGTGGACTTTTGGGTTGATTCTGAAATGAGTTAAGATTTTGGGGGACTGTTGGGGAGGCATGATTGATTTTGAAATGTGAGGGCATGATATTTGGAGGGGCCATGGGCAGAATGATATGGTTTGGCTGTGTCCCCACCCATATCTCAACTTGAATTTTATCTCTCAGAATTCAAGGGGGACTCAGGGGGAGGTAAGTAAATCCTGGGTGCCAGTCTTTCCCATGCTATTCCCATGATAGTGAATAAGTCTCATAAGATCTGATGGGCATTTGCTTCTTCCTTATTTTCTCTTGATGCCTCCATGTAAGAAGTGCCTTTTGCCTCCTGCCATGATTCTGAGGCCTACCCAGCCATGTGGAACTGTAAGTCTAATTAAACCTCTTTTTCTTCCCAGTTTCAGGTATGTCTCATCAGCATCATGAAAACAAACTAATACACACCTTGTTATTTCTTCTTTGAGCCATGGTCTGTTTAAGAGCATGTTACTTCATTTTCATTCATTTCTGATTTTTAACGTTTTTCTTCTGGTATTGATTTGTGGTTTTATTCCATTGTGTTGAGAAAAGGAATTAATATGATTTACATACATTAAAATTTATGAAGACTTCTTTTGTAGCCTAACATGGTTTATCCTGGAGTGTTCCACAAGCACTTGACAAAAAAACATATTCTGCATTGTTAAATGGAGTGTTCTGTGGATATCTATTAGACAAAATTGGTCTAAAACAGTTTTTAAGTTTTCTACCTTCTTATTGATCTTTCATGTTTTCCCATCCATCATTGAAAGTGAGTTATTAAAGTTTCTTATTACTGTAGAGTTGCCTATTTCCTTTTTCAATTATCTCAATATTTGTTTCATATGTGTTTATAATTGTTATATCTTCTTGGTGAATTCATCCTTTCATTATTATATAATGTCCTACTTTGTCTTTTGCAAGCATTCTTCATTGAAAGTGCATTTTGTCTGATATTAATATAATTATCACTGTTCTCTTTCGATTAATTTTTGAATTTGATTTATTTTTCTATCCTCTCACTTTATACCTATATGTTTCTTTAGATCTAAAGTGATTCTATTGTAGACAGTATATAGCTGGATCCTACTAATTTTTAAAAATCCATTCTGCCAATCTGTCTTTTGAATGATTATATTGAGAATAATTACTGATAGGGAAGAACTTACAAATGACATTTTAAAACTTATTTTCTTATAGTTCTTTTGTTCCTTATTTCTTCCTTTACTGACTTTCTTTATTTTTACTTGATTTTTGTGGTGATACATTTTGATTCCCTTTTTACTTCCTTTTGTTTATATTCTATCTATAAAATATAAACAAAATTTATATTCTAAGATTATTATGGGGATTGCATATAATGTCCTAAAGTTATGTTACTCTATCTTAAATTGTTACCAATTTAACTTCAGTCATACACAAAAACTCTACTACTGTACAGCTTGAACCCCTTTATGTTGTTAATGTCACACAGTACACCTTTATATTACATAGTTGTTAACATAGATTTATAATTTGTTTTTCATTTGTCTTTTAAATTTTGTAGAAAATAAAAGACTTATGTTACAAACCAAAATTACAATAATATTGTTTATTTACATTTGTTCATATATTTACCTTTACTTAAGAACTGTATATTTTTATATGACTTTGATTTACTGTATTATGTCCTTTCTTTTCAACTTGAAGGACTCTCTAGCATATCTTGTAGGACAGTTTTAGTGATAATAAACTCCCTTAGCTTTTGTTTGTCTTGGGATGTCTTAACTTCTCCCATAGTTTTGAAAGATAGTTTTGCCAGATATAGAATTCTCAGCTTACATTTATTTTTTTCAGGACTTTGAATATATCACCCTACTGCCTTCTTTCCTTCAAGGTTTCTTCTGTGAAATTTGCTGCTAATGTTATTAGAGATTCCTTTTATGGGATGAGTTATTTTTCACTTTCGGTTTTCATGAGTCTCTCTTTACTTCTTCATTCCTTTTGCTTTTGCCTCTCCAATTCAATAATATCAAATGGCCTGTAAAGGTTACTGCTTCTCCTCTTTGCCTGTGATGGTTAGTTTTATGTGTCAAATTAATTGGACTAAGGGAGGTCCAGATAGCTGGTAAAACATTATTTCTTGGTGTGTCTATGAGGGTGTTTCCAGGAGAAACATTTAAATCATAGACTGAGTAAAGAAAACTGTCTTCAGCAACATGGTTGAGCATCATCAAATACATTAATGGCCCAGTTAACACTAAAAGGTGGTAAAAGTCTTACTCTTCCCTTGATTTGTCTATTAGGTTATTTGCCTTTGTTGGTTACATGTAGTTGTTAGGTTACATGAATTGATGGTTAATTGCTCTATTGTTTTCAATAATGCCCTGGGCACCTAAATTGCTTTGCAGCCTGTTTTCAGGAAAGTCAGGTCTCTTTGCAGAGGTAGCCTAGGAGCGCTCTTCTGTATCCTTGCCTGTATTTTCTCTGGCAAACTTCAGATGGTCTAAGGTTTAGGTAGCTGCTTTGTGAAATTACCTGCATCTTCTCAATTACTTACCACCAAAGCCTTCATTGTTTTTGAAAGTGCTCCTAGTCTTGAACTTGCCCACAAGCTATTCCAAATAAAATTCCTTTTTTTTTTTTTAATAGAGACCTGATCACTCTCTCCTAGGCATATGCTCCGTGTGATTGCTCTTGAGTGCTGTGGGGGTGGGGGCCAATGACCCACTTGTCTTGGAATAACATATCTGCTTTACAAGCAGGAGAGTGGGCAGAGGCAGTAGCTTCTGTCCTTTTTAGTTTGCCTCATCTGGTATGGAACCTTCTAGTGAAGCCTCACAAGTGATCTGCAACAAGACTGAATTGGGCTCCAACAGTCTCAGGCTGCCATGCCTGAGATAAAAGTTCTGCTCTTTAATTGGAACTGTGTAAAGAAAGAAAGTCCCGTACCTTTCACCCTTTTTTGACTGGGTTCAGGGGTCTTCTTGACTGAATATCTATACCAAAAACTGAGAGAAGGAGAAATTCGACAGCCTGATTCTCCCAAGGAGGTGTCATAGTCCTTAAGTGGGACATAGGGAGAGAAGGAGTCCTGTGTTCTTTACTTCACTGCCCTGACATAATGCTTCTGTCATGCTGAGCAGGAAGAGGGGAGGGAGGGAACAGGTAGTGGCTCAAATGCCACAGAGTATCACTGTTCTTACCAAGATTTACTAGATTTATTAGAATAAATGATCTTTAAAATTTTTCTATATGCTCTTATAACAATTTCCAAAGAATTAAAGTAGTCTGGTTTTTGTTGTTTTTCAGTTTTTACCTATTATGGTTGTTTTACTGGAGGGAGATTCAGAGCTCTTCATGCTACTGTTCCAGATGTTGTGCTCTATAATTAATTTTTTAGATTGATCTTGCCTCTTGCAATGTGGCTAAACTCCCTTAGTGTTTCTAACTGATGTGTGGTAGATTCCATTCTATTTTTTACACAGACAATGGTGTCCTCTGTGAATAAAGACAGGTTTTTTTTCCAGAAGGAACACTTTCATCATTAAGTATTATATCATTGTTAAGTATCAGTTTTTGGTACATGCCATATATGAGAATTAAGAAATCTCCTTATATTTCTATTTTCTGAGAGTTTTTATTAGGGGAGTTTGATAGATTTTGTCAAATTTATTTTTATACGTCTAATTAGATGATCTCATGTTTTTCTTTTTATGTTGTGTAATATAATGTTACATTGCTTAATTTTTTAATATTAAACCAACCTTGCATTTCTAGTATAAATGCCATTTAGTCATGATGTATATATTACGTTTTCATCCATTGTTGTATTCAATTTATTACAATTTCATTTATAATTTTTGCATCTATCTTTATAAGAGATATTGGTCTATAGTTTTTCTTTATTGTTCTAGTTTTGGTATGAGGATAATGATGACTTCATAAATAATTTGTTTTTTCACAGATATACTTTTCTAGTATTTCTCCTCTTCAGTTTTTTAGAAGTTTCAGTATTATTAGTATAATTCCTTCCCTGATGTATAAGAATTTTCCAATGTAGAGCCAGCCATCTGAGGCTGGAATTTTTTAGTCAGTAAGGCTTTTAACTTTAAATTTTGTTTAATTAATAGATATAAAGCTATGTTGGTCATTTATTGCTTCTGTAGTGAATTTTGATAGTTTGTGTATTTTTTGAAATTTTTATTCTAAGTTTCTTTAACATGAAATTTTTTACAATATTCTCCTTTTATCTTTGTATTCTCTATATAACCTGTGTGATGGCACTTCTTTTATTTTTGACTTAGCAAGTTGTGCCATCACAAAGAGCCACCTTTTAGTTTCATTAAATTTTCTCTATTGTTTTTCTATTTTTATTTAACTGAGAAATGCTTTTATTTTTATTATTCTTTCTTCTGCTTTATTTGGCTGTTTTCTGCTCTTCATTTTGTTCTAATTTCTTCATATAAATATTTTGGTAATTAATGTTAGTTCTTCTTTCAACATAAAATTTTATTTTTATAAATTTACTCCTAATTATTACTTCAGTAGCACTATACAAATTTTGATATTTTGGTTTTGAAATTTTTATTTTGTTCAGAACATTTTACAATTTTCTTTGGAAATTCTTTAACCCATGGGGTTATTAGCAGTGTGTTATCAAATTTTTTGATATCTAAGGATTTTCTGGAGTCATTGTTATTAATTTCTCAATTGAGTTCATTTTGCTCAGATAAAGCACTTTCTTTTAAATTTGCTTTCTTTTAGATTTGTTTTAGGACCCAGAGTATGATCTATTTTAATGTGTTTCCTGTCCCCACAGAAAGGGTATGTGTTTTACTATTGTTGGGTTGAGTATTTAATTAGATTAAGGTTTTAGTGTTGTTCGAATAGTCTATGTTCTTAATAGTTTTATATCAACTTGTTCAAACATTATTGATGTAGGGCAATAAAGTCTCTGACTATGACTGTGAATTTATCTGCTACAAAGTTCCATTTTAACATCCTATTACAAACAATAGTGACGTTATCTCTGTATGTGTGTAAATGATTGTTAATTAGTTTTCAATTGCTATTACAAACTTACCAGTTAAAACAACACCCTTATATTATCTCACCATTTCTCTGGGTCATAAATCTGGCCACAAAATTACTGGGTTCTCTGCTCAGCATCTTTTAAGCTGAAAATCAAAGTGTCTGTTGGATTACTTTCTCACCTGAAACTTGAAGTCCTCTTCCAGGTTTACTCAGGTTGTTAGCAAAATCAAAATTGTAATCTAAGACTGAGGCTTCCATTTTTTGGTCAGCTATTGGCTAAGGGCGGCTCTGTACTATCAGAGGTCACCCTCAGGTTTAGCCACATGGACCTTTTATGACAATTCACTTCTTCAAAACAAATAGAAGAGCCATCTTCCTTTCAGAAAGGGCTCAATACTTTTTAATTTAAGGGCTTATGTGATTGGGTCAGGCCCACCCAGGATAATCTTTCCTTTGATTAACTCAAAGTCAACTAGTTGCAGACCTCAATTATATTAGCAAAATAAGTTTCAGAGAGAAAGGTTAAAAAACAAAACAAAACACAGAACAGCTGTAGAAAAATGGAAAGGAGGAGACAAAGTATAAAATTAAGTAAAAATGTAGACTACAGAAATTGAAAAGTTAGCCTTTTGAATATGAACAAGGGCTAGGACTGGAAGTTGTATTAGAAAAATAAAAACATTAACTTTGACTTCGGGATGCAATTTGGGTTAATTCCTGCCCTGAATTTTATTTTAGTAGAAAGTTTGCAATAAAGTAAAACATAAATAGCATAAATAAAATATTTTTATTTCAGTTCCTATTAGAGATAATAGCAACTTATGGAAAACACAATTTTATTTTTTATTTCAAGTGTTTTCCTCATCCAGAGGGTTAAATGTTATCAGCACTGGTAAGGAACAATTTCATGATGGCAGACAAAGAGGTAAAGCTTCCTCGTGAGAAACCAATTTCTAAAAGGTAAGAGCCCAGCATGCCTTTGATTTTCCATAGGATGCCACACCTTTGATATAATTGAATTTATCTCATCTACTGGTACTTGAGTAAAGATGGATGCTAAAGGACCTTAAATTAGAGTTTAAGAGTTATTTGAAGATGCAGTTGTTTTTTATGACTGTTTTCAGACACTTGGAAGCCCTGAGTCTGTGTAAGAATTTCTTTTTTTCCCCTCCACACACATTATATTAAGCTGTCATTCATAGCCACAGCAGGTATACAAAACTGTCCTGGAATAACTTGAATGACAGAAGCTCTCTGGTGGTATGTAGCTTTCAAAAAAAAAAAAAAAATCATCACATCACAACAAATCTTTTTTGATGTGTTCAGTATTTCCAGATTCATTTTATAATGACAAATTAAGACATTTGTCCAGTGAACTCTGACATTAGTGTGAATACAGCTCTTCCTGGTCCTATATAGCTTTTCTTTTTTTCTGGCCTGCATCTTTGATAACAATCTCAACATTTTTTTAATGTTTTCGCAGGAACTCAGTAACAACTGGTAATTGAGACTAATCTCTGCATGTCCTAGCTCAACAAATGCACCTCACCGTAGAAAGAGGTTTATGGATGAAGCTGAACTCTAAAGAGTACAGGTATAAAAAATAAAATTCTAGGATTTTTATTTTGTAAAAACTTACTAATTGTAAATAGGTAATCTATGAATTGTACAGAAGTCATTTAAAATTCTGCTGTCTTGTGTGCTTAATGCAAATTGAACGTGTCCAATACAATAGAATATACAGAAGGATCTAAATAATTTATTTTTGCTATTTTTAAATTCTCAGTAATGTTTTTAGACTTCAACATTTTTTTCTTCTATTTAACAAGTATTTTTCTAGTTTTGATAAATCATACATTGTGATTTATAAAATGTAGATAGTTACTGAAGAAAAAAAACACTCTCACCTATCTTATGTATTTATGTCTGTGTTTGCTTATCTATGGATCTCTTTATTAGTGGAGAATGTAGATAAAATTGCATAAGACAAACTCTACGGAGGAGGTAAGCTTTGAACTCTCATTCAGAGAGTAAATATAGAACGAATTTTATATACTAAAGATTGTAAGCAATAGATTTCTAAAATAGAAAAATGTTTAGGAAAGGAATGGGCCTTTTATACAAAGGTTAATTTACATCTAGCACGTCCCGGGTTTAAGACACAGTCTTGATGGCAGATGCTGTCAGTACTCTGCTGCTTCCTGTGAGCCCTTACCATTCTTACCCATCTTCCCGCTGTTGAGCACCCCTCTCCCCTTGCCTGAGGGCCTTCTCTGGCTACCAGAGCCCTCTTTGTTCATGCATGTGATGGAAAGTACTGGGAAAAAAATTCCCTTCATGTTCAGCTCACAACCAGTAATATCTGGGATTCGCAGGATAAATATTCCAGCTCCCTTATCCCGGGATAGGATAAATTTAAGGTTTAAAATTTAAATTATAAACTCTCTAGAGTTCCCCAAGAAGATAAAAATCGAATTATCCACAATGGTAACATATTTCTTAGTGCACTCTTATGGCTGTCTTCTTTTCCCTTTGACACTTCCCAACCCTCTAAAAGGTCCTGGGATCACATCCCAAATGAACTACTTGCACTTAAATGCTTGTCTCAGGGCCTGCTGGTGGAAAAATGAAACCAAAGACACTGACCGTTCTTCATAAACCGCAGTTTCTGCCTTTTAGAAACTCCCAAGTGACACCCCCCAATCACTTTCTTCACTTAACAGTACCCAGACCAAAGACACTGTTTACATTCAGCACATACACGTGCACCCATTACAAGATTAATATACCCCCACAAAGATAGATAGATGATAGATTGATAGGTAGATAGATCAATAAAAGGCACTTACTTCAGAGGTGATTTTTCAAAATCTCTCATTTTTCTACTGTTAAAAAATTTGGAATCCAAAGTTCTTGACTTCCAGGCTGAGGCTCTCACTGCATACAAAGTTGCATCTAAAAGGAAGTTTAGCAGAAAATAAACTGGTTCAATTGGTATTTTTACACGGCTGTGAGTTAGCCATTGCTGCCTAACAAATTACATGAAACTTTGTGACTTAAACAATTATCTTTTAAAAAGCATTTTTGCTAAAAAGTTTATGGGTCGTCTTGGATGGTTCTACTGATGTGGGTGAGTTTCAGCTGATCTCGGCAAGCCTTTCTTAATGTATCTCTGGTCTGCTGCTGGGGAGGTAAAGGCTAGGAGTTGCTTGCCTGGGACAATGGGAATGACTGTTCATGTGGCTCTCATCTTCCAACAGGCTAACTCAGGCTTGTTCACATGACAGAGGCCATGGTCAAAGAGAGAAAGCAGAACCATGCAAGGACTCCTTAGTCTTAAGTTTAAAACTAGAAGATAATTACTTTTGTTACTTTCTAGTGGTTAAATAGGTCAAAAGACCAACCTAAATTCAACAGGTAGAGAAATAGCTCCAATCCTTAATGGGAGTTATTGAAAAACCACATTGCAAAATGATGTGGATACATGGAAGGAAATGGTCACAGCCATTCTTTTGCAAACAATTTACCACCTTCTGGCTAGTGTCTATCTGAATTCATTCTGTGTTTATCAGATGCCCAGGACCTTTTTTAAAGAGGGCAAATAATATCATGTCATCTTTATTCCATTACCTTGCAACTCATTTTGCCATAATTCCTCTCCCTGGTCATGTTCTGTGCTAATTTTCTTATGTTTTAGAAATTCTATTCTCTGGTACAGCACTGATATCCCCCTACCCACAATTTTATTTAGTCTTCTCAAGCTCCAAATTAGTTCTCTGAGTTAATTGTATTATGGAACATTCATTAGAAACAGTATAGTATATAAAATTATATTTTCCAATATTTTTAATAGCCATGGATAGGGAAACCTGTATATTGTGAAAGAGACTGAAGGAGGGAAAAAAGAGAAAGGCTGGTAAGTGTGTAAAGAAATAGCATCCTTGCCACCCTGTGGAAGTTTCTAAAATTGCATGATTCAAAATCTTTGAACATGTGTCTATTGAGTACCTCTTTGTATAAATCTCTGTGCTGAGTAACAGTGAGGGAAAAATGAACTGTGCCATGCAAAGGGGCATCTCCATGTTGCAGAACTAAACAGAGCCAATGTGCTCACCTCGTGTTGTCAAGTTGACCAACCCTAGCCCCAGCCTCATCTCAATATAGAATGATGGCAGAGCCTCATCTCATGATCAGGATTTTAGAGCTAGAAGAATCTTTTGGATTCAACTAAGCCAACTCATAGTCTTTTGTTAGGTAAACTTTTAAAAAACACAAAATATTTATGGGAAAGTTCACAGATGATGATTTAATAGCTCCATGAGTGTACCATGTAACCAGCACCCAGAATGATAAACAGGAAACTCCCAGTTTCCTAGAAACCCACTTCTTGTGCTCTTCCAGTCACTGCCCTCCCTCCACATCCTGACTTCCAATAGCATAGACATATTTTGCTTCTTGGGAACTTTTTCCAAATGGAATTATACTGTTCTCTTTTGTGTCATGTATGCCACACTACATATCACATCTATAATATTATTCATCCTTGTTATTATGTATTCTTGAAGATTATTTTCATCAATTCATAATATTCCAATACATGAGTAAATCACAACTTATTCAGTTCTACAGTTCATAGCCACTTGTGTTGTTTGCATTTTTGACTTTCACACACTGTCTTGCTATGAAGATTCTAGTACATAGCTTTTGGTGCATATATGCTTGTATTTTCATTGTGTATCTATTCAGGACTATAGTTTCTGGGCCAGATGTATGCATATATTTGGCTTTTGTAAATTATACCAAACAATCTTCTAAATTGGTTATACCAAGTTATATTTCCACCCCCCCACTCTGATTATTTAACTTTTATTTTTAAATAATTATAGGTTCATAAGAATTTGCAAAGAAAAGTCCAGCAGAGATGTGTCCCATGTACCCAGTGTCCCCTAATGCCTAATATTAAGTATCCAGCATATGTATTTTTTTAATATAGGAGGCAGACTGAAAGAGGCAAATTAATCTGGTTGAAGCTTCATGGGTAATTAGTTGCAAAATTATAACTAAAGTGTGGACTTTCTATTGACTCATGAAAAGCTGCAACAAGTTCTCTTTAACATCACCTTACAGTTTGCAGAGTCCTTTCATGTTTATAAAATTATATAGTTGGTAACACAGAAACAGAAAACTAAATACCACATTTTTTCACTTATAAGTGGGAACTAAATGATGAGAATACATGAACACATAGAGGGGAACAGCACACACTAGGGCTTTTCAGAGGGTGAAGGGTGGGAGGAGGGCGAGGATCAGAAAAAACAACTAGTAGATTCTAGGCTTAATACCTGGGTGAGGATATGATCTGTGCAAGAAACCCTCTTGACATGAATTTACCTATATAAAAAACCTGCACATGTACCCCTGAACTTAAAAGTTAAATATATATAATTGATATGCTCCCTTGGTAAAATTTGAAGAACATTTACCTGTCTCCTAGGATTTGGAGTAGAAACTAACATTGAACCTGGTACAGGATCAGTGTTCAATAAAAGGCAGTCATATATTATCAGTAGCAACAGTATCATCCCATGTGGAGAGCATTTTTGTCACCATTTCTTAGAAGAGGTGTGTAATGCATAAAGAAGTGATATACTTCTTCAAGGGCTGAGTTGATAAGCCACAGCACCTATCCTAGAGTTGTATTTAGAAACTCTGACATTACACTTCAGTTGCTGATAGTGATAACTTGCTTGATAATACACACTGTGTTGCCTTCATTCTCTGTCCTGTCTCAATTTCTACTCCCCTCCTGCCAGGATTTTCTGGGCTCACATCCCAAATAAAATATTTGCACTAAAATTCTTACTCAGAATGTGCCTCTGGGGAATCCAAACTAAGACACTCATCTTCACCGTTTTTTTTTTTTTTCTATCTAGCTTCTTAATTTCTGTTCTGATGCAAAAAACAACTTCCAAGGAGTGGTTTCCATGTGATATTTTTAAGTTTCCTCCAGTGATCCTAAAAGGTCAGCCTATGCATTGTCAGTTCTTTTGGCAGGATTGCTTTATTCTGTGGCAATGATCTCTATCTTATGGATTAATTTCTTAAAGAACTCTGGCCTAGAAAGGTTTAGTATTTTACTTGACCTTCCTATGTGGAATATTTTTGTATAACAGCAAAGTCCTCTCATACCTTAACCTTAAATGCTCCAAGAGAAAGTTCTACCCTGTTAGAATAAAGGTCATGCCTTCCTCAATTATAGCTAATCTCAAAGCATGAGAGTTTAACTAATGGTCAAATCCATATTCAGTCTAATTACACGTAGTTATGAGTATATAACATTCAACCCATGCCCCAGTGATTTATGGAATACAAATGTGATGGGATATTGCTGCTTAAATCCAAGCAGGAGAAGAGGCTCAGAAATCACAAGGACAACCTTTATACAAAAGCCATTGCTAAGCATTAGTCAGGCAGTTAAGATTAACATGGGATAGCACAACTCTCCATTAGTTACTCATCAGCAAACACAGAAAAACGAGAGCTAGATTATAGCTCTTTGGTGTATTTTTAAAAATGAGAAAATGAAAAAGCACAGAGGCTGGGCAAGGACCCAGGGTCATGCAACTGGCTAAATTGCTGAGCTGTCAGATACCAAGTCCTCCCCTTCTTAATCCATTGTACCAATGAGCCTCATAGGGAATGAGAAAACACAGATACTGATTCAAGAATTTCAAATTTTAGCATTCATCAAAATCATAGTGGGTCTGTTAAAACACAGAGTGATGTTCCCTGTTGCCTAGAATTTCTGATTTCATAGTGCTAGTGTGGAGACCCTGAGGATTTGCATTTGTGTCAAGGTCCCAGCATTGCATTTGATGCTGATGTTGCTAGCCCAAGAATCACATTTTGAGAATTCTTGCACTAATGGAATAGATTTTTTCTAAGATGGATCTCAGATGGTACTCATGCAAGGAGCCTGGAGCCACTGGCAGACACAGGGGCATGCTATTGCTAGAATCACAGGGCTGAACATTCAGGCCTGAGCAGAGACTGTTAGAGGTGAAATGCCAAGTAATTAGGTCTCAAAACTAGGCTGATTAGGGAAGTTGAATTTGCAAAGATCAGAAAGAGGCACAGCAGCAAACATGACTCAAGGTCAGAAATGCTAAGTTCAGAAAGTTTCAAGGCTCAGAACCTCAACTCTTTCAGAAGGAAGAAGGATTGTTATCCTAGGTGAATGCTGAACTGCTAGAAATAAAGGCAAAAAATTAAATTATTAGGCTCATTTTTTTTTTCTTTTGGTCCTCAAAAACCTATATCCAAAGGCTTCTTATAATGGATACTTCCAGTGAATGCCTGGATATAACCCACTCCAGAAATGCCTTGGATATGCTGCTGTCCTTATTATTTTCAATTTTCCCTTGAAGTTTTGTGGTTAAAATGGACTGAAGTGAACCTAGCTCTTTCTCCACTAGCTGTGGGACCGATGAATTGTGTAACCTTTTGGAAACTCGGTTTCCTTACCAGGACAAGAGGGTTAAAATAGTTTTTTTTTTTTTTTTTTTATACACCTTCTTCAAGAATTAAGTGAGCCATACTAGCACTTGCCAGATGTGTAACAGCTCAATAAACCTCCATTGTGTCATTATTCTTATCATTATTACCACGTGCTAGTATCTTTCCTCTGATGACTGCCACACTCCTGGCAATGGTTATAGTCTGTGAGATTTCACTTTTGGAAAACCAATGATATTTGAATAATGATTACGTATCAGATTGAAGAAATGTCTTTTACTTTAGGAATTAGAAAACTTAAGAAATAAGCCCTTGGGGGTGTGTGCATCTGTGTGTGCATGTGTGTGAGTTAAAAGTAGTTAGAATTACCTGGAACAGAAGAAAAGACATAAGTCGAAAATATGTGGTAAAATCTGTAACATTATGCCAATGTTACTTTCTTAGTTTTTAATAAGTGTACTATGGTTATGTAAGATTTAAACATTAGAGGAAGCTAGTTGCAGTACGTACTATAACTCTCTGTGCTATTTCTGTAACTCTTCTATAGATGTAAATGATCTGAAATAATTTTTTAAAGTATAAAATTAATTAGAAAAGAGCTAATTAAGAAGATTGTGACATAGTTTTTAATAACCTTCTATAGAATAAGTATTTACTCTTTAAAAGCAGGTTTTATATTGTTATTTATTTATTTATTTATGTTTCTTTCCCCAGGAGAAGCTAAAATGCATCCAGAAACAAGTCGTGACACAGAAATGCTAAGTGCTCCCCAAAACCATTTTCTCTTTTATCCAGACTCAACCTTAGACTACATTTCCCAGCTTCTCTTGCAGTTAGTTGCAGTCATGTGACTGCATCTGGTGAAATAGTTATGACCAGCAGTAATTGCAGTATTTCCTGGCCTGGATGGTGGAAACCTCCCGAAATCCTTTGTGTTCTTTCTCCCCATTTAACACCCTGGAGGGAAAATAGAATAAGACAGAAGGAAATTGGGCCCTGAATGAGCATGTAAGCCTGCCATTCAATCAGACATTCCTTTTGGGCTTCGATGGCATGATAGAATTTTTGGAGGGTTGAATTGCTAAAATGGGCTACTTACCTAACTAATGCAAAAATCTGGGCAGCATGCTGTGGCATTTCTTTGGGTGGTATTGTTTTTGGGTAAGCATGGTTTAATTCTGAAAGAAATCCCAAAGGAAGTAAGTATCTCTAGTATAAAATTCCATGGTGGATATTTTAAAATGAGATAATTATGTTTGAATGTGCATATTCTGGTATTTGTATTTTATTAGTTTATATTTACATATAATTTAAAAACTGTAAGTATCATGAAGGCAGGAACCATGACTGCTTTGTTATTGACTGTATTCCTAGAATTTAATGCAGTGGTTCACATTTAATAAAATTTAATTGAATCAAGAAAATTTGGAAATAACCGATTCGTTCATACAGAATAAGAAAGGGTTTTTAATTGCATGTTTAAAGATGAACATAGCAGTATATTTATTTGTTTTGTAGTTAAAATACATTATTTTATATCTCAGCTTTGTTCGAATAAATACAAATGAAATTACATAGCAGTTTTGTCCCATACTATGTATTATCTTGTTTTAAAATATTTGCCTAAGAACATAGTAAGGGCTAAAGAAGTTCTTTTTGAAAGAATGAATTTTATAAGCCCTAGCTGACTGTTTTGTTTTGTTGTGGGATACATGGAAATAACTATATTTTTTATTGCTTTATATCATTGATAATAAATGAAGTTACAAAAACATGCCATTCTTCACCTAACTGAATACATATATGTATCTTCTATAAAGGTATATTATAAGTCCTAAATAAATTTTAATTAGTGACTGACATAGAATGGCATTGAGAAAAGCTTAATTATTTGATTGACTGATGAAGAAAACTTCCCATAACTTCATATATTGGATTAAAGTAATGAAAGGAATAAGCATAAAATATTAGCAAGTGATTGTAAGCATGAATTAGAGTAAAATTTTCCCCTCCAACAAATCTAATTATTTCAAGAAGATCCATGTGCTTTAATTTGTTAATGCCCAGTAGTTTGTATTAAAATAAATTAAAAAGCTGTGAGATATCCTCTTGTGAGATATTGGCATTCTAGTTTTTGTTATGTACAAGGTTTCCCAAAGCTGCTAAAATTAATTTCTGAACTCTCCCCTTTAGACTGCAATTGCTAAGAGGAAAAATATGTAGACAATAGAAATATATATTATAACTAATGAAGTAAGCATGTCTCCATATTAGTGAAGTCCTCTAATTAACCATGCTACTGAATAGGATAATATGGCATGGAAGAAATGGACATGATTTCATTCTGAAGCTGACATAAAATAATAATGAAATAAATAGCTTTGTGGCAGGATAATTATAGATTTATCAATCTGTATTTTTAATCTCCTGCTATGTAATAAGCAATAGACTGAGGGCTATTCGTGATTTCTATTCTGTGTTTCCACCACTTCCCACCTCAACCCAACCCACCTATCCCAACCTCTTTGTTCCTCTGACTCAGTTTTGCTTTAGAGCCAAAAGCAAATAACTTGAAGAAAATCCCTTTTCTTGTTTGATCTTTCAAAAGCTAGATCTCAGTAAGATTATGTGAGGCACTTCCAACAAGGCAGACTTTTATTTTATTTGGAAGGAAGGGAGATGAGTGATTGTCAAAGATGAGAATCACAAATAAGTGGAGGGAAAAGAAGTTACACCAAGAGTGGAATGAAACTCTAATATGCCGGTCTAGTAAGAAGTAGTAACCCAATATTCCCTTCCTATCTCAGACACTCAAAAAGTCATCAGGACCACAAAAAGAATAGTTCTGTGGTACTTCTAGGAGACTGGATAGAGTGATGATGAAATTCCTTGCTTCATGAGGATTCTTGTCTCAAAATGCCTTGAAAACTGCAGACCTATGAGGGTTCAGGGGTTAGGTTAGCTGGAAGATGATCAACAGGTCCTCGCCAAGTGTTTTGTTCTCCCTGAGATTTCTGGTATAATTCAAGGCATTGCAGAGTGGAGGAAGAGGGAATAAGGTAGGGTCAATGGGGAGTCATGGGAGAGCACCTAATAATAACTGAGATTCTACTTCTTCCCAGACTTGGAGTTATTAAATCTTCCCAGATTTAATGTGATTGAAAGAGCATAAAAAAGTGACATTTTTTTGACTTTGAATCATAGTAGCAGCAAATTCATACGTCCTATGTGTTTATAAGATTATCTATTCTATATGGTATATTAACCAATAATGCATTTTTCTTAAACAAAACAAAGACTCCTTTTGATCTCAGAGGCAATTCTGAAAACAAAAAATGCATGCATGAACAGAAATTTTCTATCAATAATAAATTAATATCAAAGCTCTTTCTAGGTTCTAATGCCATTTCCAAATGAAATAGTCTTTTTGATGGTTATAATTCAGCTGAACAGAAGAAAAGGGGGTAAAAATGTATGTCCTGTGTTGTCATCTAAAATGCATACTACTGATTGACTTATTTATAATATCACATTTCTTTTCTAGTGACCTTTAGAATGTATATAAAATGAAAGATTCATGTATATTCAGTGAGGAAACAGCAATTTGGAATTGAATTACTTGTCTTGGTTCTAGTGAGCTCAAAATACTTCTATTTGTCATTCATTAAGTTTCCAACCACAGGTGTTGTATTTGTGTTCCCCAATATTGACCACTTCCCAGAGTCACACTCTTTGTACCTCCATAGTTCCTCCCATTAGAGTAGGCAGAGTATACTTCAAGTCATTTATTCTGAGCTTTACCATGTGAAGTGCTTTGGATATGCTGAATTAAGTAGCTTTAAATGTGATTACATGGTTGAACTTGACTTCTTGTGCACCTGCCTTTTATCATGAGGAGAGCCTGTTCTGGAAACTACTTTTTGAAGAAGGATGAGAGCTATAGATAAGATCTGGACCCAAACTACAGCCTGAATCTAAGCTTGGTTGAGCCCAGCTTAGATCAGCCAAATTCCAGATGACCTGAAGACATACAAACAGGAAATACCTGTGTCTTGTGAGCCACTGAATTTGGGATAGTTTGTTACACAGCATTATATTGTATATATCAGACTAATGCACCTTTTCATTCTTTTTGCTCAGTACATCTCCAAGCTCCTTGTGGTGCTTTGAATATTAAGGTTAGTTATCCTTTTCTATTTATTCTTCCTTATTTAGAACTGGAGACATTTATATACTATGACTCCAATTCAGCCTGGAACAATTTTCATTTGAGAATATAATTCAGCATTTATACTATAGGTTGGTGCAAAAGTAATCATGGGTTTTGTGATATTTTAATTGCACCAACCTAATATTTCACAGATTAGAGAATAAACGGTTAAAAATGCAGAAAGATCAACTGCACCTGGAGAGGTGTAAATAGTACATTGTGATTGTTACTTAAGCTACATTTTACATAAATTGTATGATTTTAATACATGGAAAATGGGAGAAAGATGTTTTCAATGGGAAGAGCATTAACTTATCCAGTTTTTATTCATTTTCCCACTGCACACACATTTTAAAAGTGCTTTCAATGAAACAATGTTAGTGATACAGTGTTAAAGAGCATAGTCACGATGTCAGGCTACTGGGTATGATAGGAGGAAGAAATAGACTCGGGTGGGATAGAGATCACGTCCCCTGGATGAGACAGGGTCCAGTTCAGAAACAAGGGGCTTCTTTAACCTGAGAAATCTGGTTAAAACAAAAGCAAAAACCAAAACAAAATAAGGAGCTTAGCACTGAACAATATTGTGTCCAAAGGCCTTTGCAGCTTCAGTGAGAATTAGGAAACCATTGCTGTTGTGTGGTCTGACCCAGAAAAAGTTCTGTTCCAGATAATTGTCCAACTCACAAGGCAGGCTGGACATAAACTAGTGTTAGGAACTTTTCAGGTAGCCAGCTTCTCTGGAAAAAGGAGTGGGGAAGAGCTTTCTTCTCCAGCTAAGAAAGTTTGCCAGGATATCTGCAGGACACTTGAATCCAAGTCATTTTGGATTGGTGACTGATTGGCCTTGTGTTGGGGTGCAGGGAAAGAAAGCAGTTAAAATGGACACAGAAGTTTTTAGTTTTGATTTTTGATGTATGATATTGAACAAACTAAGGAATTGGGGAAAAGAACTGTGAAGTTTATCTATGTCTACCATAATGCCATGTAAGAAATCACACTAAAATGTTATAGCTTAATATAATAACCAGTTATTATTTTTCAGGAGTTTATAGATTGGCTTGGTGGTCCTGCTGATAGAGGCCCAACTAGCTGATCTTAGCTGGGCTGACTCATGCCTCTGTTGTCAGTTGCAGATCAACAAGGTCACATTGCTGTTTCTCTTGGGCTCATACATGTACCTGAGGACTTGGACAAGACAAGTGGGCTTCCTCAGGTCTGTATCATCCACCAGGCTATTTTGGGCTTATTCATATTCATATGGCAATATGGACAGGGATCCCAGAGAATGAGCAGAGCACACAGGATTTCCTGAGACCAAGACCTGAACTGGATTACATCACATTTACCACATTCTGTTGGCCAAGTCAAGTCAGAGACCTGCCCAGATTCAAGAGCTGGAGAAGTAGCTTTGGCTTCTTGATGGAGAAATTGCAAGTGACATTGCACAGGGGTATGGACACAGGGAAAGAAGGAATACTGGGGTCACTTTTGCAATAATATTACCACAGTGAACAACCATTTTCAATCCCTATTTTATGGCAGGCACTGTGCTAGGGACTTTACCAACTTGGTCTCATCAATGATCAGAGCAATTCTAAGGGATGGGGAAAGTGAGAGATGGAGATACTAAACTTGTGTACAATCACACAGATATTAAGTGGTAAATTCAGGTAGTAGTTCTGATCCTTTCTAAAGCATAACTTTTTTCTACTCTTTCTCACACTGCTTCCTGCAATTACTGGTTCCGCAATCATTTACTACTTGAAACAGAATCAATTCTACCACAGCAGGAATCTGAAGATTCGGGTGAGGTTATATGGCCTGAGATTGCCACAGTTGGCAAGGCTCATGCTTGGAGTGCTTGATAGAAATGAAGTGTTGGCTGTGTGAAATTAACCTTTTATAAGAGAGTGGTTACCATCTGAGGGACCAGGATTCCAAACCTTCAAGTCCAAGGAGGCCTAATGAACTCCGTTTCCAAGGGGTCAACATTTGTAAGAGAGTGGGAGATGAGACTGTGACTTCTAGACATGACAATCTTTGCCCTTAGATGAGATGTCTACATCATAGCATAATGGCCTCTCGTTGATGTCAAGGGAGCTAAAACTAGGATCTATACTAGAGAAGGGGGTCGCAGGCATGAGGGTAGAGGTTTGCAGTTCCCCGGCTAATTGGAGTTTCTTGAATGGAAATTGGGAAGAGAATTGAAAGTTGTTGTGTACATGGACATTTCCTATTTTTTTTGTTTTTGCCTTGAACAATATCTTGTACATGTGGACATGAAGTAAATATTTGTTGAGTCATAAAGATGAGGATATAGCCTGATGCAACCAACACTTAGAGGACTAAATTATTAAGCTCCTGGGACGGGAGGTAAGAAAACTTCATTTTCTAGTCCCTTGTTGGAAAAAGTGGGAGAGAAGGCATCAGCTATAAATCAAAACTTCTCACTCACTGATTTAGAGACCAGTGCTGATTCTCAAAGTTTCTCCCATAAACTATCAGATAAATAAGAATTTCTGGTGTTGGCGTTCTGCAGCTTTAACTTCTAGCAAGCTTTCTAGTGATGTCTACTTAAGATCCAGACCCTCCATCTTTGGCAAAACTGAACTTAGGAGGTTATTGTTATCCACTAGATCAGTGCTATACAAAGTGAGACTTCATAGTGGCATCAGCCTCACCTGGTTCTGGAGTAGGAATTCAGTTCTCAGGTTCTGTCCAAGACCTGTTGAATGAGAATATCTGAGGCTGATGCCCAGGAATCTGTTTTTCCATAAGCTCTCTAAATAATTCTTAGTTGCTAATGTTTGAAAAGCCCTGAGCTAAAAGAGGCTGAAGAGGACTCATTGATATTCTTAGTAATAAGTCAGGTTTCTTTTAATTTGCTCTGCTATTGCCATATCATAGGACCTGAAATTGATCACCCATGGCAGAAACATTGTTGTATGTTTGACCAAGAAACTGAGTGACTGGGACATATCTGAACAGACTGTGAACATGTTCTTTTGGTTACCATTAGTATAGTTTCTCTCCTTGTATAAGCTTTCTGTGAATGTCTGTGAGGAAATTCAATAACATTCTTTAGAGTTGTGTAAAATAATAATTCAGAACATGGAAAGAAAGATCTGACATCAGCTTCTACTTTACCATTTACAAAACGGGAGGCCTTGGGCAAGTTCATCCCTTTTGTGTCAGTTATTAATCTGTAAAATAAGCAGCATAACAGTATTTACCTCATAGAATTCGTTGAAGGATTTTAAAAGGGAATTCATATAATGCACATAGTACCATGTTCTTTTCATAAGTAGTAACTCATTCAGTGTTAGTTGGTACTATTATTACTGTTGTAGCTACAATGAATATTAATATATACATATATTATCCCAAGAGATTTTTCAGTTACATAATGAATCAGATGAGTATATATCAAAATAAATATTTTAAAAATATAAGATAATATATATTAATCACTCTAATATAAAAATGATATATCCTTTCATTCTGAGAATCAAATTTTGCATTCTCCAAATAGTTTAAATTTAGGTCTCTTAATTCCTTATTTGAGATCAGCAACATTTGTGAGCAGAAGTGTCTTTCTGATATACCTCCAGCATGAAATAGGAGATCAAATTGAAATAACTAGTAAAAAAAAAAAATCACTGCATGAAAAGTGGCACAGGAGGTATTTGCTAATGAGTAGATGAATGTTGTTCAGCCCTGAGAGTAAATGGTACATAAAGCAAAGCAATGGCTTTTGTAAAACTCAGCACACTCCTTTAAAAATGTTTTTTTCAGCTTCTAGGTTCTAAAGGAGCAATTTGTGTGCACCATGAAAAAAAAAAAAAAGAGCATGAGCCATGTAGGGTAAAGATGAATGCCACTGACAGCATCTCTCCTTCCTCTTCTGACTCTAGCCTCATTGATGGTTTAAGAAACAAGGGCAGATGTTGCAGCCTCAACTGGGAAATAGAATCTTTTCAGGCCCCAGGCAATCCTTCCATCTGGAAAGGTCGAGGTCGGACACCAAGAACATCAAAGGGGAGAAAGGTCCTGGGGATAAAGAAATAAATTGCATCCCTGTGGATGACTAAGAGGTGGAAAGCCAAAATCCATATTCCGTTGTTTTCTCATGAGAAACACACTGCAGATTTCCCCAGAAATGAAATTGATTTTTCTCTCATAATTTGTATTTTTTGAAATATCTTTTTATGATAGAGGTACATACTAAAAATGTGAACTAAACCTTTTAGTATTTTTATAAACATTTCTACTGATTCATTACTTTGGAACTTTCCCAAAAAAGACTGAAATTGGGTCATTTGTATTCAGAGATTTCTGTCTTTCTGAAATGAAATAAACATCCAAATATATCATTTTTAACTCTGTCATATGGGAATGTGTCTAATGAGTTAGACATGTAACTGGCCATAGTGTTTAAATTTTGTGAAGATTTTTATTGAAAGGATACATATGAAATACGATGCCTTTGGTCCTGTATTATTGGTTAGAGTTTAATCTTGAAGAAGAAAATATTGGAAAGTATAGTCTAATAATATGGTAAGGTCTCCTGCCAATTTTCTTAATGGTAAGGCCATTTTTAAAAGTGTTCCACCCTTGGGTACCATATGTTTATAACTTTTGGCATTTTATTTCTCCGTAGAGTCTTTTCCTGACAAACTACCCTCTTAATCTTTCTCTAGAGATGAAGGAGGAAAGTTTTTTTTTATTTCTATTTGTCTGTATGAGGCTTTATTTTGTAAACTCCCTAAATTATTGGGAGGAAATGGCTTCATATACAGCTATTATTTAGAGTTCCAATAATTTATTCTTTAGAATTATGACAAATAATCACTACCATTGATGTCATGGCTAGTATATAGCCATGTAGGCTTAACAGAATGAATATATTCACTACAATATAGTATATTAAGTAGGTTTATTTATTTATATACAGTAGCCTATGTCACAGTCAAATTCTTCTGGAACCAACATTTTTTTATTACTCTTTAAGTTCTGGGATACATGTGCAGAACGTGCAGGTTTGTTACACAGATATCCATGATGTGCCATGGTGGTTTGCTGCACCCATCAACCTGTCATCTAGGTTTTGAGTCCCACATTCATTAGGTATTTATCCTAATGTTCTCCCTTCCCTTGCCTTCACCTCCTGACAGGCCCCAGTGTGAGATGTTCCCCTTCAATGTGTTCTAATTGTTTACCTCCCACTTATGAGTGAGAACATGTGGTGTTTTGTTTTCTGTTCCTGTGTTAGTTCGCAGAGAATGATGGTTTCCAGCTTCATCCGTGTCCCTGGAAAGGACATGAACTCATTCTTTTTTATGACTGCATAGTATTCCATGGCATATATGTGCCACATTTTCTTTATCCTGTCTATCATTGATGGGCATTTGAGTTGGGAACCAACATACTTTTGATGCCTATACATATTGACCCTTAAAGAGTCCCCAGTACTGCATCAGAAGATATGTGCTCTCTGGTGTTTGGAGTGGGGTTTCAAAGCTCCTTGTCTGTGGTGCACTCAGGGAGCTACTGAGGAACAGGCCGGGGCTACAGGAATATCATTTGCTATGTTTAATGATATTAAATATATGATATTTAATATTATAGCAAATGTTTAATATCATTAAACAGAGCAAATGATATTCACTGTTATATCCAAATTAAACTCTGGCCTTTGATACAGGACCAAAGGTGTTTATTCCATATCCATCCTATCCATGACAATCTCTTTCTTGGTGGAAGGAAGCAAATCAGGTCTATGGGGAGACTTTATTCTACTTCCCCATAATTTTACATTATTTTTTATAATTTGCCATTTGGCAAACTATTTACTAGAGTAAGAGAAAACTCAGCAAGTTTTATAACAACACTGAAAAACAATGTGTTCAGGCTTCAAAACAGAAAATTCAAAAAGAAAAATGTTAAAGTTTAAGATATAGACAAAGAGGGTACAGAGAGATTGAGAGAGAAAGAGAGGCAGAAAAGCAGCGTGTGGGAGAAAAAGGGAGATTTATTGGCTCAGTATTCGTACCTAAGTTACTCAGCCTCAGTATGTCTGTTTCCTCTACTAACCTCTAACCTCATGTGGTGGTCATGAAAATCGGCCTCCCAGTTTTCTGATTGTGTTTTCAGTGAGGGCCTCACCTCACCTGGGCTGTTGCCAGTTGAGTGAGAACAGCACGGATGTTAAGGGAAGCCCATTTCCAGAAGTTGTGGAAGCTCCTCTGATGATTAATTTTTACCTTGAAGACTCTAAGGTAAGCAAAATAATGGTTTCTGAAAGATTCCTGTGTCTTAATCCCCAGGACCTGTTACTATTTACATGGCAAAAGCGATTTTGCAGATGTGATTAAGTGAAGGATCTTGAAATAGGAAGATTACTTTGGATTATCTCAGCAGGCCCAAAATAGTCACAAGAGTTTTTTAAGAGGGAGGCAAGAGGGTCAGAATCAGAAAAAGGAGATGTGATAACAGAGACAGAGGTCAGAGATGGTGGCAGGGAGGGGTGGATTTGAGGATTCTATATTACCAGCCTTGAGGATGGAGAAGCTATACACCAAAAAATGCAGGTGGCTCCTAGACTGTGGAAAACGCAAGGATTCTCTAAACCCCCAAGGTGTGTAGCCTCACCAGTGCCTTGATTTTGGAAATTCCGACCTTCAATACGGTAAGATAATACATTTGTTTTGTTTTAAGCCACTACATTTGTGGTCACATAGCAGTGAAAGACTCCACATTCACTTTGGAAAAATACTTTAGAATGGACACTGCAAAGACTCCTCTATGAAATCTTCAGTTCTTTCCTTTCTTTACCTGGGGCCTGATGGCTCTCCCAGCCTCCTCTGACTCTTCCTCATTTTCCTTCACAGCAATTTCCCCTAGTAAATCTTTTGCACACCTAATCTTTAGTGCCTGCTCCTTAGAGTACCTGGACTAATACACCCTATACATTTTACTTGATGGTTAAAAGCTTTTAATGTACCTGCCACGTGGTTAGGGTTCAAAACTGTTAGCTATTGCGATTATTAGTTACAGTAGTACCAGTAACGTAGGGCAAAATGAAGTTAACCTGTCCCTTGGATAAAATCCTAGAAAGTCTCATCGTTTACTTGTTTGTACTCAAGCATTAACATTTTCTCCAGTCATTTTTTGTCACTCACCCTGTCTCCATTCCATGGTTAGTACGGCCAGTCCAGCAGGAGAGTGCATTCCCATTTTCCTTCAGAGTTAATGTGATCGTTCAGCGCAGTGCTGAGTAGGTTGGCAGGTCTGCTTGGGAGCTCAGGGTTAACAAGCCCGTTGATGTTAAACACCTGGTCATGTCCTTAATCCTGCTTTTATCTAGCAAGAAGGCTGATATTTAGAGATCTATCTGCTTCAGTTCTTGATACCTCCATAGCTGGTTCCAAACTCAGATAGGGAAGTGAATATGTTTGAAATTACATTGGAAGAAAATAATAAAGTTCTGATTTTCTGGTGCCTCATGAATTCTGCTTAATCAATGTTATTGTTAAATATGACAGAAGTGCCATCACAAACCAGCACTGCAATAATGGAATAGTCAATGAATGCTACTGACAGAGCTTGTTATTCATTAAGAAAACATGAGATTAGTTCACATCACACACTGAAATCAATTTCAGCTGGTTTAAATGCCCTAAAGGTAAAAAGTAAAACTGTAAAAAATTTAGAAAAAAATAAATAGGATCTTTATGAAATGAGAGTGGGGGAATTTTTATTCAAGATATAAAAGATACAGAATTTAAAGTAAAATATTGATACATACCTTCTAAGTATAACTTAGATTTTAAATTTTTTCTATTCTTACATAACTCCTTTTCAGTGTGATGTGAATGTTTTGCCCATGCAGATGAAGAGGGAACCTGTAGCTTTACTACATCTTGAATCTGGGCTGGACTTGTGGCTGCTTTGAGGAATCAAAAGCAGTGGGATTGATGTGGGCGACTTCCAAGCTGAGGCCTCAGAGACAGGAAGCTTGCACCACCACCCTCTGGCAACCACATTGCTAAGTGAGAAAGCCCAAGCCAATCGGGGAGGAACCACATGGAGGAGAACAAAGGGGCCTCATCTAAATGTCCCAGCCAACAGCTAGACATCTGAGTGAGGCCATCTAGGACGAGCTGTTCCCCAGCAGACCTGTCACATGACCATAAACATGAGTGAGACCAGCCAAAACCACAGAGATCAGGGATGATTACTGTCCACACTGCCAATCCACAGAATGGGGCAAACAAATAATCTATGTTACTGAATTTTAGAGTGATTTGTTATGAGGCAATATATAACTGATATAATAAATAAAAACTTCATAAATAAAAGCAGATAAATATTTGTGAGATACTCTACACAAAGTAAAATGTAAGCCACAGGCCAAGACAATATTTGAATGAATATAAATGATCAGACTTACTACAAAGATGTATATATATATATATATATATATATATATATATATAATATATGTATGTGTTGACAACTCAATAAGAAGAAAAATTAAGCAATATGAAAAGATATAAGCAAGCAATTCACAAGCAAGAAGAAAGTAATGCCCAATAAATATATGAAAAGTTGTCTAACATTAGATGTAATCCAAGAAATTAAAATTAAAACAGATATGAAAAGTAATTTCATACCCATTAGTTCAGTAAAAAGTAGTGTATGACTAATTTTGTTATGAAGATGGAATGATGAGAGTTTCCTACACTAATTGTGATAGAATAAATTGGTGCCATCACTTTGGGAAACTTTGGCAGTAATGAGTAACATTGACAATACATATTCTAGAAAGTCTATTGCCAATAAACATAAGGAGAGAGATGTAAAATTATTATTCATGCAATATTTACAGTAGCAAAAAATAGAAACAACCTCATTGTGATCATTGAGAGAATAAATCTTGAAGTCCTAGCTAGACCAATCAAGCAAGAGAAGAAAATAAAGGGCATCCAAATTGGAAAGAAGAAGTCAAATTATCCTTGTTGGCAAATAATATGATCTTATATTTGGAAAAACCCAAAGTCTCCACCAAAAAACCCATTAGAACTGATACATAAATTTAGAAAAGTGGCAGGATATAATTTACAAAAATTAGTAGCATTTTTATATGCCAACTATGAACATTCTGAAAAAGAAATTAAAAAGCAGTGTATTTACAATAGCTAATGAAACAAAAAACAAAACAAAAAAAAACTGGCAATTAACTTAACCAAAGAGTTGAAATATTTGTACAGTGTAAAGTATAAAACAATGATGAAAGACATTGAAAGGAATACAAAAAAAAATAAAAAATGTTTTACGTTCATGGATTAGAATAATTAATGTTGTTAAAATATCCACAATACCCAAAGTAATCTACAGATTCAATACGGTTCCTATCAGAATAATGATGACATTCTTCACAGAAGTAGAAAAAAATCCTAAAATTTATATGCAACCACAAAGACCCAGACAGAATAGCTAAAGTCATCTTGAGCAAAAACAACAAAACTGGAGGAATCATATTACCTGAATTCAAATTTTACTACAGAGCTAATATAACAAAAAAAGCATAGTACTGGCATAAAAAGAGACACATAGGTGGATGGAACAGATAGAGAACTCAGAAATAAATCCATACATTCACGGCAAACTTTTTTGACAAGAGTACGAAGAACATACATTGGGGAAGGGCAGTCTCTTCAATAAATAGTGCTGGGAAAACTATCCATATGCAGAAGAATGAAACTAGAGCCATATCTATCAATATATACAAAAGTAAAGTCAAATGGATTAAAGACTGAAAGCTAAGACTTCAAACTGTAAAACTATCAAGACTAACAGAAAACATTGGGGGAAACTCTCCAGGATGTTGGCCTGGACAGACTTCTTGAGTAATACACCCAAAACAAAAGCAAACGTGGAAAAATGGTATCACATTAAGTTTAAAAGCTTCTGTATTACAAATAGTCAACAAAGTGAACAGACAGCCCACAGCATGGGAGAAAATATTTGCAAACTATCTGACAAGGAATTAATAAGCAAAATATATAATGATCTCAAACACCTCAATAGAAAAAAAAATCTAATAATCTTATTTAAAACTGGACATAAGATCTGAATAGATACTTTTCAAAAGAAGACATACAAATGGTAACCAGATATGTGAAAAGATGCTCAGCATCATTGATCATCAGAGAAATGCAAATTAAAACTATGAGATACCATCTTTCCTCAGTTAGGATGGGTTTTATCCAAAAAACAGCCAACAACAAATGTTGGAGAGAATGTGGAGAAAAGAGAAGCCTCATATACCATTCATGGAAATATAAATTAGTACAACCACTATGGAGAACAATTTGGAGGTTCCTCAAAAAACTAAAACTAGAACTGTCATATGATTCAGCAATCTCACTGCTAGGCATAATCAAAGGAAAACAGTATACTGAAGAGAATCTGCACTCCCATGTTTATTGAAGCACTACTCACAATAGTCAAGATTTGCAAGCAACCTAAGTGTACATCAACAGATGAATGGATAAAGAAAATGTGGTACATATACAAAATGGAATATTATTTAGCCATAAAAAGGATGAGATCCTGTCATTTGCAACAACATGGATGGAACTGGATGACATTATATTAAGTGAAATAAGCCAGATACAGAAAGACAAGCTTTGCATGTTCTCATTCACTTCTGGAAGCTAAACATTAAAGCAGTTTAATTCATGGATATTGAGAGTAGAATAAAGGTTACCAGAGGTTGGGAATGGTAGTAAGGGGTGGGGGACAGTTAATGGATATAAAATATAGTTAGATAGAATGAATAAGGTCATATTTAATATCACAATAGGAGGACTATATCAGCAATTTATTGCACATTTAGAAATAACTGAAAGTATATAATTGAATTGTTTGTAACACAAAGAAATGATAAATGCTTGGGGTGATGGATACCTTATTTACCCTGATGTGATTATTATGCATTGCATACCTGTATCAAAGTATCTCATGTATCTCATAAATATATACACTTACTATGTATCCATAAAAATTAAAAATTAAAAATTTTAAAAGAACATGGATTCATCTTATGAGGAAACACTATACTGAAGTGGATATGAGTGCTGGGTCTAGTGGTGTGAATTTAAAAAACACAAGTAAATATTATGATATTGAAGAAAATAGCATATGTAGATACCATTTAAAGTTAAAAGCATAAAATAGAATCCTGTATGTTATTTATTGATACATACATAAGTAGGATTATTACCAATGAGTAGAAGTGATAAACATCACCAGACAGTATCTTCTTTGGAAGAAGAAAAACATATGGGAAATGGGATGAGGGATGAATTTTTAAAACTTTATAGCTTAAGTGGTCGGTTCACACAGAAGGGCCCACTGGTTTTTCCTTTACAAGTTCTGTCCCTCTGATTTATTTAATAATTAAATCAATAGAAAAGCAAACAACCCAAGACAAATACCAAGATTTGCCTTGCTCTCCTGGACAGTTACCCAAAAAGGCATTGAGATACAGTATTGAAACTCCTGCAGTTTTTCAGTTCCCTAATCCCAGGATCCAGTCAGGCATTTTGCTGATGATTCATCTTGACGATCCAACATGATACTATAACAGGGAATCTATTTACATCTTTAATAAAGAATCAAATGAATTTTTGCCAATATCTAGGAAGCTATTAATTAATTCACTTGACCTTCACACAGAAAACACTTCCTTTTATTTTTTGCTGTGTGGATGTAAATATGCATGAAAATAGTTTGAAGCTGTTTATTTTTATGACTGATTGGCATAACTAAGAGCTTTGAAACCTGACAGTGTGGAAAACATGTCTCCCTTTTCTATTTTCCACACCAATAAAAAAAAGCAATCAAAAATTTTCACCTGAAGATGAGCAAGAGATCTCGTAAAGAAAAAAGATGGAGCGCTTGATGCAAATACATGAGATTATCTTTCATGCATTTTCAAGCAGAGTCAAAGAAATAGATTTTCATAAATCAAAGCTTTCCAATTTTAAACAAGCATTTTTATTCCAGGCAACAGAGAGGTGGGAAGAGAGATAGGAATGCATTTGATGGGCAGAGGCTGACTGGAAAACTCATGTAACTTAGCTACTATTAATGGAATGAAATCTGGGTGATATTCAGGGATTCAGAAGATAAAGGGTGAATTTGTGTTGGGACTAAGCCCCCTTCAACCCACCCTTCCCCAAGCCATATGAGAAGCAGTGTGCCATCAAATCACAGGCACTCCACTCCCTGTGTGGTACAGTACTTCTGTACTGCTTCCCATGTGGGTTCATGGAAGAAAATATAAGTCAACAAAAGTGTATATCCAGTACCCCTATTCTCCAATCTCAGAATAGGGAGAAGCAGGGACGGAAGTGGAATCCTAACAGAATTTAAACCAGAAGTGACTGAATTTACTTTGATTAAGCAAAATTAGGTTTTCTGATAACAGCAGAAACTGATGTAAAGCTAAATTTAGTTACAGAGGAATAAAGTTAATTTTTTGAATTTATAATAACTTTGAAGTGTTACTGTGAGGGAGTGAGAGAAGCAAGGAGGAGAAGAGAAAGAACTTGGACAAAAAGTGGTGTGGTATTAGCTGAAGTCCAGCCTCATTGTGATTCCATGAGTCGCTGTGGAAAGTGAATAGCACCACAGGCTTCTTTCACCTGGAGGCAAGGGGGCTGGCCTTAATTATCCTTCATCAGTTAATTATTGACAGTAAGCTGCTTCTTGGAAGCACAGGTGGAGGAGTGTGCTACCGCAGGAGGGGCAATTTCTATTGGGTGAAGGCAATTCTCTGAGAAGGGACTAGCTAAGGGCCTCAGCAAACAACACTTGGAGCAGCTGTGGAATGGGGCCTCTGCAGGTAAAGGGAATTTGGGTGGGCACCAGTGGCTCCTATATGAGCTGAGAAATTAGTTGAGTTCTGGCCCACTGCAAAATTCCACCATAGGTGGGGAAAAACTCAAAGACCTCTCAAATATTCTCATCAGCAACCAACTTTTTACTGACTTTTCTGAGTTCCCATTGCTCCCTCAACAATATACAGTAACTCTAGCCCCGGAAATTACTTTGACAGCCTTATGTATTCTTCCCTGTGCTACTGCTTCTGGTATCAATGTTGTCCTCTGAGTCCTCCAGCCTCCTTAGCTTTTGATATTCAAAACCAGGCTTTAAACTCAAAAGGTCTGCTTTTCTCTCAGAAACATGGCTCTCACACTCCAATATCTCCATTTTCAATACTATATCTTCGCAATGCATGAAAAATAAAGTCCCAGCCAGAAACTCATTTGGTTTTTCAAAAACTCAACTCTGTCTTTGCTATCCCTTTTAGGCAATAAATACCATTTCTTGAATGAATAAAGAGCCACTAAAGTCGTCTGAAAAGATGGTACCAAAACATCTGCAGTGATTATTTTTGGAAAGTAATTTGCATAATGAAGAAATATTGAACATAATTGTTATATTTTGGTATGAATGAATTTACCATGAATACAATTGAAAAAGAAGAGTGGGCAAAATGAGAAAGCATGGGGATTTTCAAAAGACCTACAGTCTTGACAAACTTCATACAAAGGATATCCTGGACCACATGAATTCAGCATCATACCTGCCCTGAGGTCTTGAGGTTACTCCATGTGGATTTGTCTGAGTTGATGGCCATTCACCATCCCTGAAATCTGAAGATGGGTGTGTGACATTTAAAAAAAGAGGCTGCAGCCTGGCGCGGTGGCTCAAGCCTACAATCCCGGCACTTTGGGGGACTAAGGCGGGCAGATCACATGAGGTCAGGGATTGGAGACCAGCCTGACCAACGTGATGAAACCCCGTCTCTCCTTAAAAATGCAAAAATTAGCTGGGCGTGGTGGCATGCACCTGTAATCCCAGCTACTTGGGAGGCCGAAGCAGGAGAATTGCTTGAACCTGGGAAGCGGAGGTTGTGGTGAGCCGAAAGTGTGCCACTGCACTCCAGCCTGGGCGACAGAGCAAGACTCCGTCTCAAAAAAAAAAAAAAAAAGGAAAAGAAAAGAAGAGGCTGCAAAAATGCACAGTCCTCATGATCGAAGGTAAGTGGTGATATTTATGGTTGGCAGTAGTAGGTGCTATGGAACCAATCGCAAACCTCAGACTGTACCAGGCAGGAGAACAACAACATATGGACCACAGGACAATCCACAGAAGAGCATATGAACTATACACAGACTCTTTTTCTATACTGAAAAGCCATCTAGGAAAGAAGGGGGAAGTGAAAGTCATTATAGGAACTGCAAACATTAAATTCATAGGATGTTTCTATGGAAAAGACTAAAGACATTTAAAAAAAATTTTTAAATAATTTCAACTATTTTAGATTTAGGGAATAAATGTGCAGGTTTGCTACATAGGCATATTGCACAATGCTGAAGTTTGGAGTAGGGATCCCATCATTTAGGTAGTAAGCATTGTATCCAATAGGCAGTTTTTCAAATCATGCCCCCCTCCCTCCCTCCTCCCTTTAGTAGTCCCCAGTGTCTGTTATTCCCATTTTTATGTCCATGTGTGCTTAGTGTTTAGCTCACACTTAAAAGCAAAAACATGTAGTATTCAATGTTCAGTTCCTGCATTAATTTGCTTAGGATAAGGGCCCCTGCTGCATCCATGTTGCTGCAAAGGACATTATTTCATTCTAGTATTCCATGGTGTATATGTACCACATTCGCCTTATCCAGTGCACTCTTGATTCCACTGTTGATGAGCTCTTAGGTTGATTCCGTGCCTTTGCTATTGTGAATGGTGTGGTGATGAACATATGTGTGCGTGTGTCTTTTTGGCAGAAAGATTTATTTTCCTTTCGATGTATACCCAGAAATGGTATTCTAGGTTGAATGGGAGTTCTGTTTTAAGTTCTTTGAGAAATTTCCAAACTGCTTTCCATGGAGGCTAACTTAATTTACATTCTCAGCAACAGTGTATAATAGTTCTCTTTTCTCTGCAGCCTTGCCAGCATGTTATTATTATTTTTAGTTTTTATTAATAATCATTCTGACTGTTGTGAGATTATATATTATTGTGGTTTTGATTTTCATTTTTTCTGATGATTAGTGATGCTGAGCACTTTTTCATGTTTATTGGTGGAATAAAAATCCTAGAAGAAAACCTAGAAAATACTCTTCTCAGTGTTGGCCTTGGCAAAGAATTTTTGGCTAAGTCCCCAAAAGCAATTGCAACAAAAACAAAAATTAACAAGTGGGTCCTAATTAAACTAAAGAGTTTTTGCACTGCAAAAGAAGCTATTAACAGAGTAAACAGAAAACCTACAGAATGGGAGAAAATATTTGCAAACTACACATCCAACAAAGGCCTAATATCCAGAATCTATAAGGAACTTAAATAAATCAACAAGCAAAAACAAATAACCCCATTAATAAATGGATAAAGACTTTTTAATCAAGGAAATACATTACTGTCAAATGGAAAGTCTCTGTTTGCATTGGCAAAAACGGAATTATAGAATAAGTAGAATCAGTTATAGGACACAAAAAATGTGACGCTTTCATTTTGGTTGATACAATTGCAGGGTTTTTTTCTTACAAGGAGAGACATCCTAGATTGTTAGTTCTTTTTGAGGTGGGCTCATATCTCACACTTGTTTCTTGCCTCATAAGTAGGATATAGTGGATCAATAAGTAGTTTATTTATTGATCATAATCAATGAAACATTTTAATAACAATGATTTCAGAAGTGTTCTGAGCTGCTTGGAAGTCAGTATTGGTGTTTGTGGGGAGAGGAATTGTTGAGATACCCAGTAAATAAGAGTCCTAATATTGCTCACCCTAGCTGGAAACTCATTTAGAGATAGTCTAAGAAATTGAAAAAATAGGAATCAAAATATCAGAAGACTTCAGATAATAATAGATTGTTCTAAATGTCTAGAAACAAGGGGGTGTCCTATTACAGAACCACAAAACCAGATTTCAAACCTTAGCCATAGGCATCCCAACTATCACAAGTTCCCCAATTGCAGATATATCACTGTAAAATCTCCAGGAGATTCTGGAGAAGAGTATTGGGCCATTATTTCATGCAGGCAATCTGGCTGTAAGGTAGATGAGAAAGGAGGTAGCTGAGCTATGCACACCTGGTCTTCATCCAAACTCAGATTCTGATTAAGTCATTTTGCTTTTCTTGAATGAGGAGTTGGGCAAGGGTTGAGATGTGTTCAGGGAAAATACCCCTTCATGGAAACCAGAGGAGGGAAGAAAAAGTGTTTTATTTCTAACTGTGATGTCTAAACTACTCATTGCCTACAAGCTTATATGTTTTACTTGACCTAAATGTGATAAAAAGATATAAAGAGCTATGTAAATGGTCATTGTAGAGAGTGAGTTTTGTTTTTATTTGATCACATCGGTAAAGGGCAAGCTATGTACTTATTCTTATATATCTCTATTTGCCCAACCCACATTGAAAACATTTTAAAATTGTATCCATCACCCAGGGGATACCATCTGATGATTAGCAGAGTTTGGGAACTGTTACTTCTTCTTAACAAGAGATACAGACCAGAGCTTCCTAGGCATTTTTACATCACATAGACGGTGTCAACATTTATAGGCATGTTAATCATTCATGCTGGTCAATATTTCAGGTTTTCTCCTTCTGCACACATTGAAGGCTTGTATGTTCTGTTCTCCTGAAGGTAGGCATCACAAGTCACTTACTTTAGCCATTGAAAGTATGTTACTTCTAGGCTAAAGCTTTCAGAGATACTGCATGATTTGCCAAGTTTCCTTACCTGTGCTGTAGCAATTAGCAATGTTCAAGGTGGTGGAGGATTTATAAGCTTGCATCTCTGACAGCCAATTATGTGAACCAGAATGCTCAACCAATATGTCACAGTCAAGAAATAGATAACAAAGGTTTAATCTCTGTTAATAATCAAAAGTGTTACCCAGCTTATCCTAACTGATACAGAACACACCCTTGGTTTGGAGTACATAAAAGTGGTTGGTTCTTGCTAGAGACAACCAACTCAGGAACTCCATCCTCCTCAGGACTTGCTTAGCTGCTCTGAAGGCTCGGGGAAGCACAATGGCTGAAATTGCATTGACCATTGATCTTATCTTCTGAATTGCTATGTTGAAGTCTCCTGTTGCCACATTCAAAATGACAGTTGTTTATTTTTTGCTTTATTTTGTCTTTAATGGATATGTAACTGTACATATTTATAAGGTACATCATGATGTTTTGATAATGCATACATTATGTAATGATTAAATCAGGGAAATTAGTACTTCTGTCATCTCAAATACTTGTCATTTCTTTATGGTAAGATCATTAAAAATCCTCTCCTAGATATTTTGAAATATACAATACAGTATGGCTAATTACCATCAAACATTGCTGTGCAATAGAACACCAGAACTTACTCCTCCTGTCTAACTGCAATTTTGTACCCATTGACCAACTTTTCTCCATTCCTTCTCCTCCTTACTCTTCTCAGATTCTAGTAAGGACTGTTCTACTCTCTACTTTTACATGATCAACTTTTTTAGATTCAACATATGAATGAGATCACGCCATATTTTTTGTTTGTGCTTGGCTTATTTCACTTAACATAATGTCTTCTAGGTTCACCCATGCTGTTACAAATGACAGAATATCATTCTTTTCATGACTGAATAATATTTGATTGTATATATATATATATATCAAATTTAAAAATTCATTTATTTGTTATTGGTTGATTCCATATCCTGGCTATTGTAAATACTGCTGCAATAAACATGGGAGTGCAGTTATCTCTTTGACATAACGGTTTCATTTCCTTTGAATAGATACCCAGTGTAGGATTACTGGATCATATGATAGTTATATTGGCAATTTTTCTGAGGAACCTCCATACTGTTTTAAATAATGGCTGGACTAGTTTGTATTCCTACCAACAGTGTATAAGAGGAGTTCTTCACATACTCACCATCATTTGTTTAATGTTTTTGTTTGTTTTTCTGATAATAGCCATTCTAACTGAGATGAGATGATATCTTACTGTGGTTTTGATTGGCATTTCTCTGATGATTAGTGACATTGAGTAATTTTTCATACATCTGTTAGCCATTTGTCTGTCTTCTTCCAAGAATGCCTATTCAGATCTTCTGCCCATTTTTGATCAAATAATTTGTTTTTTGTTTTTGTTTTTGCTTTGTGTTGTTGAACAGCCATTGTCAATCAAAGGTGTCACTATTGCTGATTTCTAGAGAATTTCCCACTGCTCTGGATACATTCACAGATGACCATCCCATCTTGTGGATCTTCCGTGTTCAGATGGTTTGTGCTCTATCCCATCACTGGGCGGCCACTAGCATGACATGTCTTTGCCAAGAATCTGCTGTGAACAATGCAAGTGATGCCTTTGAGTGACTAAGGCTTGGTCGTTTACTTTCACCTGTGGCATGTGGCTTTAAACTACTTCAAGCACAATATATACAATACCTCTATAATTAAAGAGCCAAGAGAACTAGCCACAGTATAAATTCCTAGAAGTTCCTATTTCTTCTCTATTCTTTTCAGACCATATGCCATGTTCAGGTGGTTTCAAGGCAAAATATCAGGGTTTGGTAGCGTTTGCCTTGTGACTGAGCTTGCTATATGTGAAGAGATGAACAAGATTTTTAGAATGATCCTGGGAGCTCTTTCTGACTTCCTGACAATGGCTTGGCAGGACCAGGCACTGCCTATACTCCAGTGGCAGAGCCTGTCCAAATCTCACCGCTCATGCTTCCTGTGAAGTCCTTCCATTTGCAGCAACTGTGCAAAGGTTTTCAGAGCCAAGTGGTCATCTTTCCTAGAGATCATAGATATTAGTTCATCTGAAGTCTTGTTTTTAGTTATCTGAAGACTGGCTGAAGCTGGAAGATCCACTTCCAAAGTGGCTGATTCACATGGATGGCAGGTTGAGCCTGCTTTTTGGCAGGTGGCCTCAGTACTTCTCCACAAAACCTTCCCAAAGACTCCCTGCATTTTCCCACAACATGAGAGCTGCCATGCCCAAATGGGCGAAAAATCTCAGCAGAAGCAATCAAGCCTTTTACAGAAGCATTTCACAGAAGGAAATGCTTTCTATGACCTAATCTCTGCAGTCATCCACCACATTCTATTTTGTAGGAGTGGGTCACTAAGCCTTGAAATTCAAAAAGTGGGACATTAGGTTTCACATTCTAAAAAGCAAAGTGACATATTCACAATAGCAAAGACTTGGAATCAACCTAAATGCCTATTGATGATAGATTGAATAAAGAAAATGTGGTACATGTACACCAGGAATACTATGCAGCCATAAAAAGGAATGAGATTAAGTCCTTTGCAGGGACATGGATGGAGTTGAAAAGCATTATCCTTAGCAAACTAATGCAGGAACACCGCATGTTCTCACTTATAAGTGGGACCTGAATTATAAGAACACATGGACACATGGGGGCAACAACACACACTAGGGCCTGCTGGGAGGTGGGGGAGGGAGAACATCAGGAAGAACAGCTAATGGAGGCTGGGTTTAATACCTGGGTGAGAGGATGAGAATGAGGATGATCTGTGTTACAAACCACCATAGGACATGTCAACCTGTGTAACAAACCTGCACATCCTGCACATGTACCCCTGAACTTAAAAGCTGAAGAAAAAAAAAGTGGAGTGACAATTAGTGAACATATTTGAAAACTATCACATTCTGTAAGTTCAGACACTTTCTAAATTCCAATTTTTTTTCTCCTCATTTATATGTGTACTTTTTCACACTTGTACTATAAGAAAATAGAGTAGCAGAAATGAGGTGAACAGTGTTTCTCTCTCAAAATGCAAACCTACTGCATGCACAGTGGCTCTCCTCAGGAATACTGTCCCTTTCTGTGAGATGAGGGAGAATAGAGGTTCATATACTTCTTTTCCTTGAACCTTATCGTTTATGTACACCCAATATAGCCTATCCTTTGCTCCATAATGAGTAGGATGTTTTAGTGTTGCCTTGTTTCATCTTGTAATTTAAGCAAAAATACAGTTATCTTATGGTATCTGTGGGGGATTGGTTCCAGGACCCTGCAGATATCAAAACCTATGCATACTTAATGTTCTTAAATAAAATGATGTCATTTTTGCAGATAACCTATATACATCTTTCTGTATACTTTAAATCTCTAGGCTACTTATAATAACCTAACACAATGTAAATCTTAGGCAAATACTTGTCATATAGTATTTTTTATTGTATTGTTTTTTAATTGTATTGTTATTGTTCATTTTCTTTGTTCCGGAGTATTTTCAATCCACAATTGGTTGAATCTGGGGATGCTGAAAACATGGATACCAAGGACTGACAGCACATAAAAAATACTCAGGTCACTTGTACTCAAGGAATTCAGTGAGAGTTGATATTGTAGCAATAAACATGTAAGAAATTGGGGCTCTGATACTGTTCTTGATTTCCCAGCCTTGAGGAAATGACACTGACATGACATGCATCTCTCTCTCTTGCTCTGTTTATCTCCTCCTCGTCTTTTTTTCCTTCCTCCATTAATTAGCTCTTGAGTACTCACTGTGTGACACCTGTCAGAGAGGTGGACCAGCAGCTCAGTCACTGTCTTAAGGTAATCACTGTCTAAAGTTGGTCCTTGAAATCTCCTATATTGTTTATTTAAAATGTAGTTTCCTGGAAGCACTTCCAAATCTATTGAATCAAAATCTCCTGGGTGGCCACTGGGAAACTACATTGAGTAATTTGGAAGGCTACTCACTCTTGCTGGCAAAACTCAGTTCCTGTTACCATGATGATTGTTTTTGACTTGTATAAATCAATGGGTCTCAAAGTTTGACAGACCTCACAATGCCGAGCCCCATCCCTAGAGTTTCTGATTCAGTAGATCTAGGATGGGGCCTATATTTTGTATGTCTAATAAATGCCCAGCTGATGCTGATATTGCTAATTCAATGATCACACTTTGAGAACCAATAATATAAATGCTAATTAGTAATATTTTTTCAAAGGCAGATGTGTATTTGGTCCAATCAGGTATGTTTAAAGCTCTAGAGAGTCAGAAAACTTGGTAGCTAAAGTAGATGTTGGAAATCATGATGCAAAAATAATTTTTTCAAAAGTTGATTAAACAAAGTTAAAAGTTAGGTAATTTTTTCTTGGTCATTAAACAATTTAAAGCAGATACAGAACGATAGCTGGGTTCTCTGACTCCTAGTCCAGTTCGTTCCCTACTGATTGTCTTACCTAAGAAAATCTTTATGTATTTTCATTAGCTGCATAATGACGTTTAGGTCAACAGTAGACCACACATATGATAGTGGTCCCATAAGATTACAATACAGTGTTCTTACTGTACTTTTTCTATATTTGGACATGTTTAGATACACAAATGCTTGCCATTATGTTACAATTGACTGTAGTAGTCAGCACGTAACATATTGCACAAGTTTGTAGCCTAAGAGTGATATGCTATAGCATATAGCCTAGGTGTATCAGAGGTTTGCGTAAGTACATTTTCTGATGTTCACACAATGATGAAATTGCCTATGTATTTTGCAGAATGTATTCTTGTTCAGTGACACATGACTGTGTGTGCTTCTGAAGCAAACTTACTGAGTTATAAAGGGTAATCATGCCAGTTTAAATCAATAAAGGTCAGAGAGAGTGATGAAATTAGAGGTTTTCATAAAACTAAATCAAAACAACAAGAAGTCATTAAAGAAGATGTTGAAACTTGTTTGGCTTTTTTGGGTATCTTAAATTGTCAGAGGAACAATTTCTTTTTATGAGACATTAAGAAAAGTACTGAAATGTAAAGCTATTATATATATAGGCTGTAGTTTTGCTTGCAGAGCCTGTGACCAATTGCCAAGAAAAATATTAACATAGAAACTGATAGTCTGAGAGTATATGATAGTGACATTTCATGTAAATATTTAGCACATGACCCCATGAGGCAAAAATACAGGACAAACATATAAACTGTGTGCTGCACAGACGCAAGGGCTATATAATGACTATGTCCAGCTTGTTGCTGACTAAATAAAAAGGAGCTTGATTCATCACAGATGAGCAATAATTGTCTTCATCACTAATTATTTATATCATAAGGCCATCTGTGATGCTTTTATGATTTCCAAAAGAGAATGCACTCAGCTTGAAAGGGTGGAAATCTTGCCAGTTTAGAAGTGACATCTAGAAGGCTTTGGAATTGAAAGGCCTAGCCTGAAAAAGTAGAGCTGTTTGTAGATGCCAAAGTTGAAGCCAGAACTCTGAGGAACTTCATCTGGTCTAGGGCTCAGAGTTGGGTTGGGTTTCTCAGAAGTAAACCCTGAGACAGGAAGGCATACACACACCATTTACATAGGTAAGGCACCTAGGGGAGCCAGGAAGAGAGGAGGAGAAGCAGGACAGACATAGAAGGAAGTCAAGCAAGAGTTGAGTCCCCAGAAGGGAAGTGCCCACAGGAATACCAAGGACTGACTGTGAGTTCCACGTCAAAGTTGTTCTGGGTTTGAGGAAGCTGGACTTTTTTTTTTTTTTTTTTTTTTTGTGAGACGGAGTTTCGCTCTTGTTACCCAGGCTGGAGTGGAGTGGCACGATTTTGGCTCACTGCAACCTCCGCCTCCTGGATTCAAGCAATTCTCCTGCCTCAGCCTCCCAAGTAGCTGGGACTACAGGCACACGCCACCATGCGGAAGCTGGACTTTTATTTCTTCCGAAGTCCTCTGCCATTGATCAAAGGCTGCTCCGGGTACTTCTGCCTCTGTAAGACCATGCAACGTGCTCCAGCAGCCCAAGGAAGTTCGCTACAGAAGAGCCACATGTGCTGGGAGTTCCAAGCAAAACCCATTAAAGCTGGAAGGGGAACACGTGTTACAAGTGTTCCAAGGAGATTCCAATGTGTCTGCTTCAAGACCCAAACTCTCTTTTGGTTTTCAGGTTGTCTCAAGGAATATACTTCAGAGAATTATTAGGAATTATGTTAATTCACACATAATTTATGTTATCAAATCCAGCTTTATTGGTAATAGAAGCAATATTTTGATTTTTATCCAATTGATTCTTACGTCTTTTTCCTTAGTTGAAGTTAGGGAGGAGAACAGAAGGTGCTTTTTGTTTTGTTCTGTTTTGTTTTATCTCCTTAAACTCTTCCAAATATGTATTAGGGGTTTTATTGACTTTTGAGCTGCTACAATGGAATGTGCATTCTTAAAAAATGTCTTTAGATGACATTGGCAGGTACCGAACACTTGGGTGTGTCTTAGACATCTCCACTTGCGTATCTTACAGTCACACTGCAATTCACCCATCCAAAAATCATAAGTAGGCTGCCAGGGATCAATACAGCTGTGCGCTACATGTACAATACACCTCCCTCTGTTTAATGTAGAATTTTGGCACCAAGATGCAATATCCTGATAACCTAAGAAGGAAACATAGGAAATAATTTCTACATTATGGGACATATGTTTATCACTCTATAGAGAGACATGTCAGTCATGTGTCAATGTGTTGGGTCATTGTAAACTTGCAATTATTTTTCCAACTAAGTTGGAAACTGGAAACAGAGGAAAGTATGAGAGCCATCTTCTGGACAAATCTGTTATGACCACACTGGTTTGTCTCCTCTTCTGCTAAATATCTCCTGTACCTCTACCAAAATGGAACCTACAATCCTTTTTTGCCAGGCCTGGTCCTCCTCTGTATATGACCCACCTCAATGAACAAAAGACCATCCTGCAGTCACACAGTCTAGAAGCCTGAGAATCATCATTGTCTCCTAGATCTCTCTCACCCGTATAGTAATTTATCCCTTCATGCTGCCAATTATATCTTTGGCCACTTTTCTCCTTCCCAAAGACCAATGTCTTTATACAATCTCTCACCATTAGTCATCTGAACGATTGACCAGACCTCCTGTAAGGTTTCCTCACCTTAGTATAAACTCCATCTAATTCATATTCTACAATGCCTGTGGAGGTTTTTTTTAAATCTCTAAAACATAAATTTGATCATACTGGGGCTTTGATTTAAATAGTTTTATACATTTTCCACTATGGTAGGCTGATAATGACTCCCAAAGATATATCCACATCCCCATCCTGAAAACCTGTGCATGGGACCCTTGGGAAAAGGGTCTTTGCAGATGAAATTAAGTTAAGCATTTTGAGATGAGAAGATTATCCTGGATTATTAGGGTGGGTCCTAAATACCATCACAACTATCTTTATAACAGAAAAACAGAGACAGATTCCCAGTGAAGACAATGTGAAGATAGAGCCGAGAGAGATCCGCTCACAGCTGGGGATTGCCCACAGTAATCAGAAGCTGAAAGAAGTAAGGACAGCTGGGGATTGCCCACAGTCATCAGAAGCTGAGAGAGGTAAGGAATTGATTCTTTCTTAGAGCCTCTGGAGGGAATGCAGCCCTGCTGATACCTTAATTGCAAACTTCTAGTCCCCAGAACTGTGAGAGAATAAATTGTTGTTTCAAGCTCCCCAGTTTATGGTAATTTGTAAGAGCAGCTCAAGGAACCTAGCACTTATTTTCCTTAAGATAATAGTGAAACTATTTTTATATTACTCAAGGCCTGTCATGATCGAGGCTCTACCTTTATTTCCTAATCAAATGTCTCATTTCATCTCAAGTAAACTCTCCTCTTGTGGCTGGGGATAACTGGAAGTTCTTCATTTAGGCCATTTTTCCTCCTCAGCTTCCTGCAATTGCATATGTGCTCACATTTCTGTGGAACTCCCAAATGCTTATCCCTGTATGATAATCTGCTTAAGTGTACTTGAAAAAGCTATGGGATATATGAATGAAGTGGGAAGAGGGATATGCCAATTTGAACATTTAAAAATGAAACTAATAATATGGTGCAATTTGTGTAAGACTGCATTGACACATACGTGACTTATCGCTCAAACATAAAGATGCTTATCCTAACCTTACCTTATTAGATTTATAATTATGGTGCTATGTCATTCTGAGGTTGATGGTTGATATTTCTGAGAGGTAAGTGAATTTCTCACATTTTAAAGGATGAATCCCTGCACTTACATGGAAAGTGTACCAAGTTTTGTTGACGTCCAAGTCCAATTCCCTGTGCTAGGCTGTGCATCCATGCCCCCAGATGCTGAGAGTGTTGGCTGTTGATGGCTCACAACTGTCCTCTTCTCTCCTAGGAACCAGTTGCCAAAGAGTGACTTGCAAGGATGTGCAATGGGCCAGCCCCCATGCCTCAGGTGGGACAGACTCTGTGGTACAGTGAGTGCCCCCAGGCTTTCCCTGGCATCAGCTGAAGCTTTCCTTCTGAGCATACAACCTTGTTGAGTTCTTCCCTCTGTTTCATTTGCTCCCTTCACTCTATTTCTCGAGAACACTCCCCCCAAGAAATCATTTATACTTAAATTCCCACCTCAGATTCTACTTCTAGGAAATGTGGCTTAAGACAGAATAGATCTTGTAGCCCAAGTCCAAAATCAACCAAGAAATGCAGCAGCAAAACTATAGTTATTGAACGCAGTCTCATATATAGGATGATAATAAGTACAAAGGTAGATTCAAAGGGTTTGAATCTCTTAGGAAATAAAATTCTTTTTGCACAGCTCTTTATGGAATGCATCAATGAGTGAGTAAATGAATGTTCTAAAATATAAACACACTGTAGCAATCTACTGTGGTAGTTTCCTAAGAGTATACACAAGTGCCAATGCTCCTCAGTGAAAGTATCCTGAATTAGAAACTCAGCTGCTCCCTCATCTAAGCTTCCTAATGTGATTTCAAGGCTCCACTCCAATTCCTCTTCTGTGAAACTTTTCCCAGATATTGGCTAAATCTCCTGAAAAAAATTTTGCTCACCACTGAACACTATGTTGTTTGAATAATTTATTTGTTCTTTACCAGATACATGACTAAGAGATCAAAGTTACAATTGTTGAAATGAGAATGTTTTAAATGCTACAGACAAGTCAAAATGACTGATAGTAACAGGAAAACATTTCCATTGTTAAAGGCAAGACAGTCCTTTAGAGAATGCTGCTTCAGAATTTGAATTTAGAAAGGGGAAGGTGGGGAGCTCTGAGTAAGAACACCAGACATAGGGCAGGCACAGTGGCTCAGGCTTGTAATCCCAGCACTTTGGGAAGCTGAGATGGGTGAATCACCTGAGGTCAAGAGTTCGAGACCAGCCTATCCAACATGGCGAAACGCTGTCTCTACTAAAAATACAAAATTCAGCTGGGTGTGGTGGCAGGTGCCTGTAATCCCAGCTGCTTGGGAGGCTGAGGCAGGAGAATGGCTTGAACCTGGGAGGCAGAGGTTGTAATGAATCAAGATTGTGCCATTGCACTCCATTCTGGACAACAAGAGCAAAACTCCAAAGAAAGAGCATGGGACAGAGAAAACAAAAACCGTGTTTTCTTCCTGCCACATGTAGTTTGTGCAATCCTGAATAAGGTACTTTATGATATTATAATGTCACTGGAAGGGATTAATGGAATAAAATGCATTGTAAAAATGTTTCAATGTGCCAAGACCTTTAACAAATGTGGATGATTATTATTGTTCTGCTTTATGGTCCAGAAGCTTATTTGCCTGTCCTTTATTTATCACACTTCTATGAGTCAAATTTCAGGAAAGCAAGTGAATGTCTAGATGCATTAAAAATTAATTTCTATTGTGGATCTTAGATTTTATGCAAATTTATTCCACCATTCTTCACTGAATGACCAATAATAGTATTTTCATTATAATAGCCTTATATTTAACTAGACAGTGAAATTATGTTTTTGAGCCTTTAAAGTCCATTACTTGTGAAGAAAAGTAATTAATTCCTAAGTGTCAAGCACTATCCTAGACGATGAGCATACTAAAGTAAATAAGACATCATGCATCTCATTGTCAAGAAGGAAAAAGAGGCGGTATACTGATGCACACAGAAAGAATTATGTATTTACAAATTACACCGACTTCCAGGAAAGAACATAATGGAAGCTATGAGAGAGACAATAGAAGAATCTTCTGGCTGGTTGCCGTGGCTCACACCTGTAATACTAGCACTTTGGGAGGTCCGAGGTGGGTGGATTTCCAGAGGTCAGGAGTTTGAGACCAGCCTGACCAACAGGGTGAAACCCTGCCTCTACTAAAAATACAAAAATTAGCTGGGCATGGTGGCAGGTGCCTGTAATCCCAGCTACCTGAGAGGCTGAAGCAGTAGAATTGCTTGAACCTGGGAAGTGAAGGTTGCAGTGAGCTAAGATTGCGATTGCGCCATTGCACTCCAGCCTAGGCGAAAGAGTGAGACTGTCTCAAAAAAAAAAAAATAAATAAATAAATAAATAGAAGAAGAAGAAGAACCTTCTGATGCCGTGTTAGAGAAGATCTCTCTGAGGAACTGGTATTAGCTGATATCTGCATGGTAAGTAGGAACCGTTGCGGTAAAGAGTTGGGAGAAGTTCAAAACACTGAGATCAGCCTCTGGGATGGCCCAGAGTAAGAAAAACCCCTGTGAAATGAACAAATCGGAGGCATGGCAGAATTAGGGTGCCTAGGGCAGAGAAGAAAGGCATGGCATTTTAAAAGGGTAGTCAGCAAGCCACTGGGGGCAAGATACTAAACCTTTCTGTGCCCCAGTTTCCTCATTTGGAAAATTGAGCTAGTAACAGTGTCTAGTATTAGGCTGAAATCAATATGCAGAGAGAACTTAAATATGTGCCCCATACATAGTCAAATGTTTGTATAAAAGTACCATTCTTATTATATTCATGTAAATACAACTTGTTATTTTGAAGTTGTTGACTCAATCATTACTGACAGCTCAGAAAATGTAAGTATGGTTAAAAGCATAATGCAAATGTTTTACACCTTGGCACACAGCCCAGCTGATGGAAATTGGTAGGAAGGAAGAGGGAAGAAAATTAGAAAAACTAGAGGTTTTAATAACTTATCTTACAGAGTGAGAGTCAAGGGCTGAAATGGCTAGAATAGAATAGGCCGAGTGATGAAAGCTATTTCAAGTTACTGAATATAATTACAAGGTAACTTAAAAACGGGGATATAACTACTGAAAAGAGGTAAGAAAGGAAGATAGTAGTGGGAGCTACAAGGGCTAAATACCCACGAAGCTGAGAACCACAGCCACCTGCATCAACATTACCTCGCTATTAAGGCAAAAAGCCCAAGACGACCTTTGCCAGCATGACTTACTTGTTTGTACCAGAGAAACTTTGCCTGAGAAAAATAAGATTATTCAATGAATAATTTTACTATTGCCATCAGGAAATTCCAGGAAGTCAATTATTTTGAGACAAGAGTTCGCTCATTGGCTCACCTGGGGAAACATTTTGCCTATCAAACAAAAATTTCTTACCCAGAACCATTGTAAGACCTTCATCTCACAATGTAACAATTAAAGCCCAATCTCAACTGCTTAGGCTCCCATGTAGATCCCAAGACCCTAGAGAGATACATTCTGACCTTCCCCCGGGATAGTACTGAAACTCTTTCAAGGTGGTATTTTTGAAAACTGCACACATTTTTAATTAATACAGCTTTGCATTACTAGCACATTGGTAACATATTAGTGGAGTTTTACATAGCAAACAGGCAAGAGATACTTGGTAGTTCTGGAGACAGTAGCAGAAACATAATATTTGGAGATTTGAATGAAATACCAAAAAGAGTACAACAGAAATGGATAGGAATAATCAGAAAAAGAAGCTTAGAAACAGTCACTTTAAGAATGGAATTAAGGCAGAAGAGGCATCTTTTCATCACAAGATTTTATGCATTATATGCATTATTTCAGTATCCTGACCTATGGATATTGCTTTGACAGAAACAAAGAGAAATATTATAGTAACATACTAAATGAAAAGATAGAAATGTTTGGAAGCACAAAAATCAGCAACAAGATACAATCCTTCATTTATCAAGGATGTCAAACCCTACAGACCTGTCAAGATTTCGCCTAATTTAACTTGGTTTGGCTGATCCTGCAGCATATCTGGCCCATAGTCACTATACATTAAATATTTTTGTAATTTTATATAATTGAGGTGGTGTTGAGTTCTCACTAGTGTCACAGTGGTTAAAAATGCCTAACTCATTCCAGTGGTTAAGATGCTATTTCTGCTGGGCATGGTGGCTCAAACCTATAATATAAGCACTTTGGGAGGTGGGAGGATCTGCTCATCCCAGGAGTTTGAAACCATCCTGGGAAACATAGGAAGACCCCATTTCTAAAAATAATTTAAAAAATTAGCTAGGCATGATGGTGTGCCTCTGTAGTTTCAACTACTCAGGAGGCCAAGGCAGGAGGATCGCCTGAACCCAGGAGGTGGAGGTTGCAGTGAGCCGAGATCACGCCATTGTTCAGCCTGGGCGACAAGAGTGAAACTCAGTTTCAAAAAAAAAAGAGAAAAAAAAAGAAAAAGAGATGCTATTTCTTTACTGATCTGTTGATTTAAGTTTCCATTGAATCAGGTATCAATCTGAGGAGTGTGTTTGGAGACCCTTCTTTAGGATCAGGAATTAAGCAGGTATAAAAGAGAAATTTTAAAAAACTTTCTTAATGTGTTCTTTTAAGTTCACTATTGCTGTGGACTGAATGTTTGTGTTCTCTTAAAATTAATATGTTGAAATCCTAACCAACAATATGATAGTATTAGGAGGTACGGCCTTTGGAATGTGATTAAGCAATAAGGATGAAACCTGCATGAATGGGATTGGTGTCCTTGTAAACAGACACCAGAACACTTGCTTTCTGTCTCTTTGCTCTCTGCTATGTGAGGGTACAATGAGAAAGATGAACAGGCCAAGCGTGGTAGCTCATACCTGTAATCGCAGCACTTTGGGAAGCCGAGGCAGGTGGATCACCTGAGGTCAAGAGTTCAAGACTAGCTTGGCCAACATGGCGAAACAATGTCTCTACTAAATACATACACACACACACACACACACACACACACAGACACACACACACACACAAATTAGCCGGGTGTGGTGGTGGGAGCCTGTAATCTCAGCTACTTGGGAGGCTGAGGCAGGGAGAATTGCTGGAACCGGGGAGGCAGAGT
>NW_016107346.1:1494229-1511332 GCF_001604975.1 Cebus imitator
AAAAGAAAAAAAGAGAAAGACAGGTATCTGCACACCAAGAAGCAGCTCCTTACTCGACAGTGAGTATGTTACTGCCTTGATCTTGGACTTCCCAGCCTTCAGAACTGTGAAAAATCAATGTTGTTTAAACCCCCCAGTCTATGGGTTTTTTGTTTGTTTGTTTTATATGGCAGCCCAACCAGAAACAATTATGAACCCCTTCTTGAGGATTTGGTGCTGTAATAGTAAGCATATTGTAGCAGTCCCAGGAGTATACTGCTCATGTCCCTTCTGAAAACAACCATTCATATCTATCAGCTGATAGTATCCAGCTGCTGCTGCACCTTCAGGACCCGCAAGAGCACTCATACAGAGGGTGCATGACTTCTAGGCTGTCTCCAGACTATTACTGAGCATAAGTAAGGGAACTAGAATCGGATTGTCCCAGGGCTCCCTCTAATGGACAATCTCTATATTGGAGCTGTGCATCGGCCTGGCCAAGGCTTTCCCAGAGCTGTGTTGTGCTCTCAGGCTCATCCAGTCCCCCTCCTCTGGTCCTTCTCAGGTATCGATACTGCACTGTACACTGAAGTCTTTCCCTGCTGCTCTGTTTATGCTTCACAGGAATTTTTTCCAATACGTTGTTCATGTGTCAATTTCCCTGTGGGGGTCTGCTTCTCAGAGGACCTGAAGTGATGTGGGCATAGAGTCAGGGAATTATCTTATGGCAGGGTGGGGGAAGAAGACACTTACCCTCCTCTTCCTGAGGATGCAAGTATGGGCCCTTCTGTTACTTCTTAAAAGGAACTAAAGGAACATTTGAAAGCCCTATGGAAATGTTTCTGGAAATTAAGAGGTAGGGCGCTTAATTTGCCATGCCTCTTTTTCATGGGTCAGCTCCTTGGAGGTTCAGTGTCACATGCAAATTATGGATGCTGAGGTAGCTCCTTTGTGTTTTGGTAAATTCTCTACTGAGAAGACAGAGTATGTGCATCAGTAAATAGTCCCTGTTTGCATGCAAAAGCACAGATTGTATGACATAGATTGTAAGAAAGAAAGAGCACCGTGTGAGCTATGGGGAAAATTCATGCCACAGTCATCAACAGGGAGATTTTCCACCAAGAATGTGAGCAAGGAAGGCCTCACTGCCCAGCTGCAGGGAGTAGGGTTGGCAGATAGCTTCACTGTCTTTCTCCTCAGGGTCCTCTTCTTTGAGTCGACCCCTTCCTGGGGCAACCCACACAGCCTGATGCTAAGTGAGGTGGGGGTGCAAAAGCCTGGCCATGTTCGCTAATTGGGGCCCAACTCTGGTGGACAGAACAGTATTCATTCCAGAGCTCCCTGTGGGGTTGGGGAGGCTTCTGTGGGCCGTCCTCACAGCTCAGCTTCCCTGTGTCTTCCACAGGGCTTGATTCCTAATACTCACCTTGAAACTCAGACTCTGTTTTGGCACCTGATTCAGGAGAACACCACCTGCAAAGTTATTGAATCTGAAGGAAAGGAAAGATCGAATGAAAATGAAAATGAATTTGAAGAAAAAGAATGTGCAGGATGTGCGGCAAGGTAAGTAAATACAGATTCGTCAGTTTCTTAGTATTTTATATCCCTGGGAAGCTACTTTATATTATTGTTGTACACACAGTTGCAGAACAGAAAATAAAAATATCATTTGCTTACCGGGCCCAATAACACATATATGTGCAAGTGAGTTTTTCCTAAGACCTGGGCATATCCCTGTGTGTAAGAGGTACTAGATTGCCATAGCATTTATACAACAGCATTAGAAGAAAAATAATCACTTTTTTCTCCCCCAAAGTACACTCTGACAGTAAAGTCAAATAAATATAATCTTGGTGAATATTAGAGGGACGCAAAGAAAACAAGCTGCCAAATGTAATTTTATAGGACAGACATATTCTGAATACTGAAGAGAGAAAGAAAAATTCAGAAGGGCTTTTTGAACAAGTGATCCTGGAGACAAATTTCGAAGGAGTAGTTTTGTGGCAATGACTTGGGAGTGGGAAGTGAGTCCATCATTCCTATTTCCCAGCTGAGAAAAGGGAATTCTGTTAGCTGCACACTAGACATACACAAACAGGGTTACCTGGAGAGCCCCAACAGCAGCATTTGCGGTGAAGGTGTGGTTCTGGAAGTGAATTTCCATCCAGGCACTGCCCTGACTTTGTCACTTAGCATTTCTGTCATCAATATCTTTGGATTTGAGTTTCCTCTCTGTTTAAAACACAGTTAATAATAGCTACCTCCTAGGGTTATTGTGAGGCTTAAATACAGGTGTTTGGGTAAAACACTCCAAATAGGTTGGTTAATGTTACATTTGGGGAAACCTTGATCTGTCAGCCAAGGCACGCCTTTTGAAGTGGGAGTGTATTAGTGAACATGATGAAACCCCATCTCTACTAAAAATACAAAAATTAGCCAGGCGTAGTGGTGGGCTCCTGTAGCCCCAGCTATTTTGGAGACTGAGGCAGGAGGATCACTTTAACCTGGGAGGTGGAGATTGCAGTGAGCTGAGATGGCACCACTGCACCCCAGCCTGGGCAACAAGAGCAAGACTCCGTCTCAAAAAAAGAAAACCATCGGGGAAGCTGGGCACGGTGGCTCAGGCCTGTAATCCCAACATTTTGGGAGGCTGAGGCGGGCAGATCACCTGAGGTCAGGAGTTAGAGACCAGCTTGGCCAATGCGGTGAAGCTCCCTTTCTACTAAAAATACAAAAATTATCTGGGCGAAGTGGCACATGCCTGTAATCCCAGCTACTAGGGAGGCTGAAGCAGGAGAATCACTTGAACCCGGCCCGGGAGGGCAGAGGTGGCCGTGAGCCTAGATCATGCCTTTGCACTCCAGTTTGGGCCACAAGAGTGAAACTCCGTCTCAAGCAAGCAAGCAAGCAAGCAAGCAAGCAAACCAACAAACCAAAAACCATCAGGGAGCCCTGAACACGCAAAAAAGGTAATTCTAGAGGGAGACAATTACATCCATGGAGTTGAGTCATTGTTGGTTTCACCAGAGAGAAGAAACACGCTGAGTCCTCAGAGACAGCCACTTTCTGAGAGCCAGTGCCTGCACCCTGTGCTTTTGACAGAAGTTCTCCCTGAGGGATGCAGCTGTTGGCCCCAGTCTCCACTTCATCTTGACTGCGATGACTCCCTACATGTAAAACCCTCCAGCAAATTATAAACTGTGGAGACTCAGCTAAATACAAGTGCTCAAAAACATACTGGATTTGAATGTCGGACAGTTTAGTGCCCAGCTTCCCCACACATACAACACATCAAAACACAGTAACATTTGCGCATGTGTTTGTGCCAGTTCTTTCCTTTTAAAAAACCAAAATATAGCCAGCAGATGGCGATAGTGGATCATAGTTGAACTGCAGATAAACTAGGTGTTCAGCAGTGGTTTCTGGAGACACTCCTCAGTTACTTTTTATTTGTTGTTTGTTTTCGTTTCCTTTTCCTTTGAATGGAATCAAGTTTGTACCTCAGGGCAGAATTGAAAGCTATCACGAAGGTAACTAAGAAAAAAGAATACCAAGGTGAACAAGGGCTTAAGGACTTTAAATACATCATTGTTTTATTTACTCTCAAACATTTTTTAGGAGAGTTAGTTTGGAAGGGGAGGGGAGTAAAAAGCCAAATAGTTTGGACACTTGATTAAAATTGGCATTCATTTCTGAAGAACTCAGCAATACTGCTTCCAAGTTGCAACTTTTGTATTTCACTTTCACATATAATTATTGGCCAAAAATTGTGGGCTCAGCCCTAGAGGATAAATTTTACAGGTCATAAATGTTCTAAACGTTGTTCTTTTCAGAACTGCACAAGGCAGCCTGAACAACAGGCTGAGATTTGCGTCAGGTTATCTCTCCCCCATCTTCAGCACTTGCCCACAAATGAGATGCCAAGGGTCACTCTGTGTCAGGACTTGGTGAGAAAAGCCATCGGAATGTTTAATTTCTCTCTGGACAGAAAGCTTCTTTGTCCACACATGTATTGTAATGCTGGGACACACAGTTGTCTGTGGTGGGGAAAAAGCTACAAAGAATGTAGAAAAATAAATAATATAAATCAAGTGCATAGTTACCTAGGAAGGTAAATGTCAGGATTGGGGAAGTTTACAGAAAATAAAAATTGTCCACAAGATCACTAAATATTTCCTCACTCTTTGAGATGACATTAAAATATGTTAATTTTTAAAGTATTTTAATGCTTGAGAATTGTGACTCCATGAGAGAGAGAGAGAATGCCTGTATTTCCAAGTCTGCAAGTAAGTAAGGTCAAGTTAGAACATCAGAGACATGAAGCAGAAAGGGGTGTGTGTGTCTGTGCGTGTGCATGCGTGCCTGCGTGCGTGTAGAATATTCCTGTCTGCTTTGTGCCTCAAATTCTTGGCAAGGTTGCTGTCTAAGTTTAGCTCCATTATGCAGAGGCTGTAGTTTCTGTACCTAAAAGAAGGGTCCTTGTGTCCCCACGAAAAATCTTTTCGGTTATTGGGTGAGCTATGCCCATTCACGTAGCATAGGTATTTAAAAACACAACAACGTAGATGACACACAATAACCATTTTATAAAGAAAGATTTCAGAATGATTTTTAGCTTGTAATTTTATTCTGATTGATGCCTTCATTGAATATACCGGAAAGATTTTTAAACAATTAATGAAATGACACACCTCTAATAACTTTCGTGAAAATGTAAACTAGATGTGCTTACATAAAGAAAAAAATACCTAAACCAAGTCAAGGTAAAACGTAGATATTTTCAAAGCAACTCATCTAAAACTAACTTCCAAACATACTTTAAAAATTTGAATCTAACAATATTCTTCAGAACATTGGTTGACTGCATTTAATTAGTTTTTTGTTTTTAAGCAAAAAAGGTACAAAAATTTTGGAGACAGTATTATATTAATGTGACTCCAGAACAGATCTAAAGATTAAAAATCAGAGGAATAGTCTAACATACAAAGGCATGTTCATTCATGGAAATACTTTTTTGTGAAAACAAGTAATTGATGTGTTTACTCTCAACATTACTTAAAAACATAAGGATACAAAATTATGCAAACAGTAGGAATGCAAAACACCATGAATTAAAACAGAGTCATACACAATATGACTGGAAGAAAATTCATCGATATGTCCATAGCACAAATACCTGGGGGTGACGTTCTGGTTCATCTATTTCTGAATTTCTCTATAATTTTCCCCCAGATTTTAATGGCTATATATTTTCTGTTAAAAAAGACATGTACAAACATGTTTTAAGTCATCATTTTGCATAGTTCTGTTTCCAACCTCTGTTCTTCTGTAAAATGAAGGTATTCTGGTATCCCATGGGCCTGTATCATAACAACCCCTTGAGGATTAAGAAAGTAAATAAATAAAGTGACTAATAAGAGATGTATAGACTTTCGAGGTGGCTTACAATTACAATCTTATTATTAAAATAAGACTTGTTATTAAAACAAGAGAGAAAGCATGTATCCTTGGTAATGTGAAAAGAATAATAATTGGCAGCTTGTTCTTCTCATACCATAAAGTATTCTCCACCTACAAAATACCACAGTGTCTAACATTGGACCCTTAGAGAGTTACTCCTTTGGGTTAAAACATTTGCCTTTGAATCCTTCTCGAAAGCGAACGTATGGCCTAGCTGAGTGACAGATGTCATGAGTTTTTAGAATTCTACGGAGCAGCATGAGAATTCTCAGACCCAGGGTAGGAGCAGGGAGGGAGTTACAGGGCCCAAGGGGAGCTCCTAAAGGATGAAGCTGGAAGCTTCCCTCAGGACTCTAGCTGCCCTTCCCCAGGCAGTTTGCAGAGAGCATCATCTGATCACCACACACTTAATCCTATTCATAAACCAAAACACAAATAAGCCCAGGAATAAGCCCAGGTCCATACAGCCTGGATCTCAGAGGAAACAGGATGGTTGAATGAGACTCAGATACCAGGCCCCTGTGAAATGCCAAGCATTTCTGCTGTGCGGGAAAGCCAGCCTTAGCTTTTGCTCCTAGCAACAGCTTGCCCTGCCATTGATGATGGAGATGATCCAGTTAAAGCCATTATCAGTCGCTAAAGCAAGAGGGAAATGGTTTTGGTAAGGGCCTTCGGGGCTCTCTGTGTCTGGGGCTAAGAAAACCTTGTCTTTGCCTTAATAATCTGCGTACTGCCCTCCAGCATAGGTGCAAACAATCAAGAACTACCTTTATCCCATCAGAAGGAGATCCAATAATTTTTTAGTAAATTTCCCATAGTCCTCCCTTCTCCCTCTAAACCCTTCTGTGTGTACTTTTCCTACTGCCTGTATTAACAATGTGTGAGAAGGTAAGGGGCAGGCCACAGCAAGCTCATTCAGAGGACTTTCTATGCAAACCCAAGAGAAAGAGACCTATTTGCAACTCTGTGGCAGGGGCTTCCCGCTTCCTGCCCCAAGCCTGTCACTCTTTGTCCAGTTTCCTGGGCTTTTGCTGGGGGGCCTAAAGAACTATTTGTCTTTTTGCATAGTGGGGAAGGAGGCAAGAGGATGTAAGGGGTAAGACACAGGAGAAGAAAGAAAGGCTCTTATGGCTTCTTGAGAACGTGTTTAGGATCAGTCATCTTGGTCATGAGTTTGTAGAGCAATTGTTTTACTTCCTACAAATTCCAGCCTGATTTTACAACTCCAGCAAATGTGTATTTGGTGTTTCATGCTAGGTACTGTATGTGTATACTGCAAGTCCATTTCAGCAAATACACATTTGGTGTTTCATGATTAAGTATTATATGTGTATTTTCTATCCTGTGACTATTCACAGGATAGAAAGTTCTATTATATTCTACCTGCAATCGGAATAGATTTGAGGAATGAAATTTAGCATCAACACATTGCGTAATAAAGCAGGTGCCCAACCTGTGACCCCCAAAACTTGTGAAATTACAGGCCTTTCCCTCCGCTTTTCTAATGCGTATTTTATATTATAGGATCACAATGGAGAATACAAATGTAATTGCTGAAAATCAGAGAGTAGTTGCTGAAGAGCAGAGAGAAATCCTAGGACTTACATCAAATTTGTTCATTTGAATCTCTTGCAATCAAGTACAAAACCAAGAATTAAAATCTTTTAGAAACAACTTTAAGTTGGGATCACATGTGCTCATGTAAAGTGCTTCTCTGCATTGTTGGAATCTTTTTGTCTTAAGTGCATACACAGAGACACTCTTAACGTGTGTATCAATACTTAAAACACGTTTTAGACACTCATGCTGCACAAAATCATCTATAATTCCATTCTGCGTGTGTGTTTTATTTTTTAATTAGTTTTGGTGGATTATTTGGTCTTTCTCTCTTTTCTCACAAAGCCTGCTAAGTTATCCTTGAACCAGTTTCAGACTTGAAAGATTTAGTAAACAAAAACACTTTATAAAATTTTTGGTGGCAGTTTTTAACAGATACATTCTTCCTCTTGATGATTTCTCCACCTTTTGATCTTTTCCTCCAAAGCAATTCATTATAATATAAGGGACAAAATCCCAGGCAGGGTAATTATGCTGAAGCCAGCCTGCAGCCAGGACACAGCATCCATCCTTCATGCCAATAGCTGCCTTCCCTGCACGGAGGCTCTGGCCAAGGTGGCTATAAGCTCCTCTGAACAAACAGGCAGGAATGGCTGTCTAGAGTAGGGAATGATTCAGAGAAAGCTCTTCATTTTGGCTTAGTTTCTGTAAAGCTACAGGAGTAAGTATTGCCTGTGAACTTTAGGAAACAAAGCCTTGGAGTACAGCTAAGGAGGTAGCGATATTATAGGATCATGATGCTCAATCAATCAGAGAGTTTCTTTTGCCTTGTATTTTTAGTTATTTAAGGTTGTTAGCAGCTACTCTTTCTAGAGTAAAGCCGCCAGGTCAATGCAGTTGAGAAAAACTCAACTTTTCTGGGTACAGCCACCAAATTTGCTCCCTAAAGCTATGCAAATATAAGACAAAGGGGTACCCATTCCTCTGGGTGGTTGTGTAAAGGGAGTTTGTTGGGGGAATTGCAGGTAAGCATAGACAGATGAGTCCTATCATCCCTCTCTCATAGCCTCTGTCACAGGGAGGGCAGGATACCTTTTATTTCCAATCTCTCCTCTCTATCTCCAGCCTTCTATCATGTGTCAGTAAGAGCTATAACATAGAGGCTGAGATCTTAATCAGTCAACTCCTGGTTGGCCTTTGAGGACACTACTGTATGCCTTGGTCAACCCTGAATTATAACATTGAACTATAAACTGGATTTGAAGGAAGTGGAACTGACCTGGGCCTTCTTCAGGAACACTTCTTTATCCTGCTTAAAGAGAAGGATGATTGTGGTCCTTTTGTATCACTGCATAACAAATTGCCACAAATTTGGTAGCTTAAAAATCTCAAATGCATTATCTCCGTTTCTGTTGGTCAGGAATCCAGGCACAGATTAACTAGGTTCTCTGCTTAGAATCTCATGGGGATGAAATAAAAACGTAGGCAGGGCTGCATTTTGCATCTCCTCTAAGGCTTTCTTTCAAATTCATTGGTTGTTGGCAGAATTCAGGTTGTTGAGGTTGTAGGACCAAGGTCCTCAGCTCCTGCCAGGTAGCCCTCTTCACAAAAAGGCGGTTTGCTTAAAGCCAAGAGGGGAGTGGTCTCTGTTGACTTCTTCCTTATCTGACTTGTAGATCTTCTTTTAAAGGGTTTACCCTATTAGATCAGGCTCAGTAAAGATAATCTCCCCTAAGATGAATTTAGAGTCAACTAATTAGGAATCTTGACTACATCTACAAAATTCCTTCACTTTTTTCAGGTAACATGATTAATCACAGTGTGAGATCCCCTCACATTCACAGGTACGCACTCCAGGGGAGGAGATTGTGCAAAGAATATACCCCGGAGTGGGGCTCTTGGAAGAATTTTGCCTGCTGCACTGGCTAAGAACATTTCCTCTATTTCCGATTTAAATTGTGGTGTTCTAACTAGCTGATTATCATTTTGGCTTGGATATCATAACCAGGCATTGTAAACTTTTCACTCTCTGCCCAATAATGAAAGAAATTCAGTTTGATCTGAATTGGGATAATTTCACATACATTGAGAATAACTGTAACTCCAGGCTTAACTGCAAGTTCCCAAAATGCCACATCACCTTTAGCCAATTTAACTTGTATATTGCAGAGAAGCCTAAAAGCATGAATTAGAGATGAGATGGCTTTAGAAATACTTAGTTCAGTGGTTCCAAATTTGGGAGTATCAGAATACATGTATGATATTATCAGAATATATGTATTATGATAATTCCAGTTACATAATCATTCACATTCACAAATCTATTTATTGAAAAAAGTATATATTAAGAATTCAATGATGATTATCTTATATTTATTAATAAAATCTATGGACACTTAGTAGTAGCGAGATACATGTGTGTGTGTTTCTGTGTGTATAATTTGTTCCCTCCATTAACAATTCTTAGAACACACAACTTTTTATATCTCAAGCAATAAATCTATACCTGCCTAGAAAAAAAAAGTTGATCTTTTCTAGTTTACAGATGAGGCTTGTATTATGAAATAAAAATGTAAGGAAAACTAGATAGGTGAATTATATTATATCCCCACAGTTCATGAAAGAACTGAAAGTAGAATAAAGATCTTCCAGCCCTGTAAAACTCTGGATAGTCATGCTGCTTAAATTTGAACCTCAGAGAGGAGAAAAGAACAATCGAGTGGGCAAAACGGAAAAAGAGAAGGAAACTGGGTTAATTCTAAGTCCTCTTGATTAAGGCTTTCCTTTGATAGCAATTTTGTTAGAAGTAAATTAACTGAATCTAGAAAAAGTTTACATTCAATAATAAGTCAGAAACCATGCTTTATAACAAATGCAATGATAAATCCCTTAAGATAATTTAGAGTTTGGGATTTTGCATATGGCTGTTCTCTTGAATTAAGATGGACAGTGGAGATCTGATTATAACTCCTAACTATAATTATAAACCTTGCTAGTGTTTATAAATGAATTTAGGAAATATAGCAAATTAAGATATAATTAAGAGAATGATTAATATGTATAAAAATTAGAAAAATTGAATAAGGTCTAGTATTTGATAAAACAATAGGGTGACTATATGACTATAGTCAATAATTTAATTGTGCATTTAAAAATAATTCAAAGAGTATAATTGGATTGTTTGTAACACAAAGGAAGGATAAATGCTTGAGATGATGACACCTCAGTTACCCTGATGTTATTGTTACACATTGCATGCATGCATTAAAATATCTCATATACCCCATAAATATATACACTTACTCTGTACTCATAGAAATTAGAAATTTAGAAAAAATTAAGAATAAATTAATATATAATTTATGTTACCATAAAATTTTTCTATATTATAATTTTCAGTAAATTTCTTGAGTTCACAACCATCACCATAACTCACTTTTAAAACTTTTTTTTTATCACCCCAATAAGATGCTTCATATTAATTTGCGGATAATTCCCAATCCACTTCTGCATTCCTCCCCTACCTTAGCCTCAGGCACCCAGTAATCCACTGTCTGATTTTATAGATTTGCCTGTTCTCAATATTTCATATGAATGGAACCATACATTATGTGGTCGTTTGTATCTGTCTTTTTTCACTTACTGTAATGTTTTTGATGTTTTCCATATTGTTGAATTTGTTAGAACTCAGTTACTTTCATTGCTGAATAATATGCCACCATCTGGAGAGACCACATTTTGTTTAGTCAGTTCACCAGTTGGTGAACATTTGCTTTGATTCCAGTCTTTGTGTATTATGAGAATTCCATTATGAATATTCAAGTGCAAGTCTTTGTGTGGACATATCTTTTACTCTTAGGTAGATACCTCAACATGGAATTGCTGGGCCATATGGTACATTAAAATTTAACATATTAAGAAGCTGCTGGGCCAGGGGCAGTGGCTCTCTCTTATAATCCCAGCACTTTGGGAGGCTGAGGCGGGCAGATCACGTGAGGCCAGGAGTTCAAAACCAGCCTGGCCAACATGGTGAAACCCTGTCAGAAATATGATATATAATTTTTTTTCTCAGTCTGTGTCTTGTGTTTTTATTTTCTTAATGGAGTCTTTTCAAACACAAAAGTTTTGAATTTTAGTGAAATCCAATTTATCAAGTTTTTATGTATTACGCTCTTGACATCATGTCTAAAAAACTTTAACTCAAGGTATTAAATATTTTATTCTATGTTTTCTTCTAAATGTTTTATAGTTTTACTTCATACATTTAGGCCTTGAATCTATTTTGGGTTAATTTTTGTGTATGATAGTAGGTAAGGGTTTAAGTTCATGTTTGAGTACGTAAATATCCAGATGTCCCAGCACCATTTGTAGAAAAAAATACACTGTTCCTATTGACTTGCTTAGTTATTTGTGTTAAAAATCAATTGATCATAAATACAGAAGTATAAACCCACTCTTAAATGTGAATTTGGTCTTGTCTTTGAATGTGGCTGATGTTCTAGGATTTGAGCCCTATAGTAGAACAGTGCTATGAGCAACTGGCAGTTGGTGATCTTCTATCTATCTGGTGATCTCCTCCTTTTACCCCATTTAATGTTGTTATAATCGCTGGCACCACCCAGGCCTGTGCAAACAACCAACATGATCTCAGATATGTTTTGTTTTGCTTCTTAATCAACTTCCAACATGTTAGCATATACTTTACCAAGAAAATAATTTCATGACAAAATGTTCTGATTTCAAAGTCTCTCCTTCCCACTTTGGATTAATGGAGGCTACATCAAAATGATATAATACACGTGGAAATGTTTCAAAAAACATAAAATGCCAAACAAATGTAAGGAATTATCATTGCTGCATGCAGGAAATAAGAGTAAACAGGAGCAACAGTAGTACTTTTAAAGGGCTTAGAAAAACGAACAGATGACAAGATCAACACAAGAAGGTAAACACCAGATTTACAGATGATTCACCCATGGATAGTTGAATGTTGACTTTATCTGCATTACCTAAAATATTAAGGAGTTGGATCAAGGTCAAAGAGGACTCTCTTGCTTAGTTGAATACAGGGGATAAAGTTGTCTTAGTAATTGGAATATTCCCTTGCAGACAGGTAGAAACTGTGCCCTCAGGTATTGCTTTCTCTAGTTAATGGATGGCCCTCCTTCAAGTGTATAGGTGGAATTAGGAATTCCTTTTATAATGTAAATTTCAGCATGCTGAAAACCCCAAATAACCTCAAATCTTTTCTTCACACAGAGGTAGCTACTTTGCTTGAAATTTCCAGGATTAGTGAACACTTAAGGGCAATTTATAAAAGTCTGTACATGAGTACAGTTGAGGCATTGTTACTTAGATCTAACAAAACATATTGCTAGAATTATAGCCTTTATTAATCCACTCACTATCCACTGTCATCCAGCAGACAGCTAAATCCTGGAAGTTTGTGTGTAGGAAAGATAGAATTTGAAAAGACAGAAGGAGGAGAAAGCATGGAGCACTGTGCAAGTTGCTCTAGAGTGGGTAATAGAGAGATGGAGAGGCCCAGGTATTTAGTAGGAAGCAAAAGGACATTGCTTCCCTGGAGATTGAGAAGGAAATCTCACATGAGACAGCTCCATGTTTTCAACTCCTGAGCTCCTAACTATGGTATGTCATTTTATTTATTGTTTCTCTGGCACTCCATTTCTGCATCTAAATCCTAGCTGTTTCATGGCAGTATTTAGTTAGCTTTTATGATCACAGCTTTTCAAGTTTGCTTATTTTTCTGCTCTCTATTCTATAGAAAGAAAGGTTCAGAATCTTGCTCTAACAGAGGGTATAAGAAGTAGACCCATGATGATAATTATTACCCAAAGGCCCTTAAGCTACACAGCTTCAGACAATCCTGCCTAAAAAGCTTAACTATCGAAAAATTGTAAGGAAATCTGTTCATAGCCACCGGAATTTCACAATGGTCCAAAATTTGCACCCTAAAATAACTTTCTATGAATAGTTAGGCAGTTGATGTCTAGAATTTGTACTCAGGAAGATTAGAGGAATGTAGCAATTATTTTTTAAAGTATCTTAGTTTGAAGGCACCCTGTAGGTTTGTTAATAAGTATATATGTGGAGTTAAGAAGCAGAGGAAATAGGGAGAGGCTCCAAGTTCAGAGATAAAAAAATTGCCAAGAAAGAGCTTGCCTTTAAAGAAAGGGAAATAAGGGGCAGGAAGACAGAAGAGGGAGATAATAAACAAGAAATATCTTCTTGATGGCCTAATGTAACACTCAACAGGGCCTGGAAAACATTAAACATTTGGTATTGGAGAAGAGAGTAAGGCAGGAAACATTTTGAGAATGAGACACCTATTGCAAAGACCTCTATGCTGTGCTCATAGGCAAATGCAAAGCAGAGCACTCAAAGACCAGTGCTCTGATCACTCCAAATGGTTTTCTGTCTGCAAATCAGTGGGCCAAGTCATTCTGGAACAGGCTTTGCACTGGTCCCTGCATATTGCACAGAATGACCCTGCTCATCCACTCTTGCCTCTTTGCATCTTTCTATTTATCATGCAATTAAGCTTGTAGTACACGGACAATGCCATAGGGAGCTCTCCTAAGTATACATGTACATAAAACTTGAAATTAAAAGGAGCCACTCTCTTTCATTTGGCTCTGGTATCTTGATTGCTTTCTCTTGTGCCCCTCCTGATTTTTGTCTTGGCCCTAGGCATTTGGGCAGGTACATTTTTATGGCTGACTTGAATTCTCTTTTATTGCACCATCTCCAAAGTATTTCTCATGATAATTTCCTGTGACAGCAATTCTTAATCTTGTTCAACTTGCTTTTTAGTGACACTGGATTCTTCTGCTGGTCTGGCCAGATAATCACAGTTAGCAGAGTCAGGAGACAAGGGAAGGTTGAGAAATGTTCACAAAGGTATTGATGCCTTTTATTACCTATAGATCGTTATGCTTCTACCTTTAGGAAGCATTTCTTCCTTGAGGCCTTCCATGTAGCTGTACTACTCCATTATTGCCCAAGCACTGGTACCTGACTTACCGTCTTTTCACTCCTTTTAGGCTCAACAGTTATCCTGGTTATCTTTGCTATCTATGTGGAAAGATTCCAGACTTCTGATACTCCAACAATCTCCATCTAACCCCTTAAGCTACTCTCTCCCAGAATCATACCCCAGACCTGGGCACTTCTTGGGAAATCCTAAACTCTAACTTTTCAATTTATGACCATAATTATCCCTGCATGGTCCCCCCCACCCTCTTGCTCTCTATATATAGGTTTTCTAGATAATCTGAGAATTTAATTGTTCAATCCCTCTCTTATATTTCAGTACACTCTTTCCTTCCTTTGATAGCCCACCTCTTCAGAGTGCAGCACTTACGTTCTGTTTTTGGTTGCTTCAGCATCCTCATGGCCTTGCAAATTAGTATCAATCTAGCCATTCATTGTACCCTTACAAAAAAGTAGCTGATAAATTCCCCTGGAGAAAACGGTTTAACTCTGTAAACCTCTGTTGCTACAAATTGTGGTTTCCAGTCTCCAGTAAGTCTTCATTTTGGTTTGAAAGTTATTTTACATGACTAGCCTGCTTGCTTTCTCAATACCCACAAGGATATTTAAAATTGCTAGGACTCTTCTCATTTTTCACCTATCCACCTGCCCTGCACTGATGTCACTTGCAGTAGGTGGCCTTGTTTCTTTTTTACTGAGAAGATGAGAGGATAAGCTTTGTCGGTGTTATCCCTTTCAGTGCAGAGAAGGGAGCAGCTTGTGCTGAAGCTCCACCTCTATCATCTGCCTTGTGGGTCTGGTTCCACCCCATGTCTTCTCCATTACTGCTCTGTTGTCTGCGTTTTGATCCTTTCTCCTTCTTATTCTTCTTCCAAACCTATAAGTACATTCAAATTCAAATACATCCTATTGAAAACAGTAAAATCGAAACCCTTCCACCATCCTGCACTTTATTGTTACCAGAATATCACATTCTCTTCTTTTCTTTAGAACAAAGATTTTTTTTTAACTTTGTAAAACATTTTTTGAGGGATAATTTATATAGCATATATAATTTTTTCATTTTAAGTTTGTGGTCCCATGAGTTTTAGTCACACAGCCACCATCCCTGCAGTCTGGTTTTCGGTTCCTTTCCTCATCCCAAAACATTCTTCCTGCTCCTTAGCAGTCAATCTTCTCTCCCATGCCCAACCCTAGGCCATCACTGGTCTGTTTTAGGTCTCTATAGTTTTGCTGATTCTGGGCATTTCATGTAGGTAAAATCACAAGTGACTTTTGTGCCTAAATTTTTCTACTTGGCACAAGAACTTTATATTCATTTATGTTATGCATGCATTGGTAGTCTTTCCCTTTAAATTGCTGTATAGTATTTCATTGAAGGGTTTGCCACAAGGTGTTTATCCAAGCCCCAGTTGATGGACTTCCCTCATTTTAAACTAATATGAATAAAATTGCTACAAACATTGGTGTCTTCACCTTTTAGTCTTTGATTAATGTCTTTACATGTTAGTCTTTGAATGAGGCTGAGTCATTATTTCCCTTGGAAAGCTACCGAGGAGTGAAGTTTCTGGGTTATATAGTCAGTATATGTTCAATTTTTCTAAAAAAAAAAAAAAGTAGAGTCAGGGGTACATGTACAGGTTTGTTATCTGGGTAATATTGCATCGTGCTGAAGTTTGGGCTTCTATTGATCCCATTGCCCAATTAGGGAATATAGCACTCACTAAGTAGTTCTTCAGCCCTCGCCCTACTCCTCTCCACCCCTATGTCTGGAGGCACTAATGTTTAGCTTTCACTTATAAGTGAGAATATGCAGTATTTGGTTTTCTGTTTTTTTATAAACTTACTTAGGATAATGGCCACAAACTTCATCCATGTTGCTGCAAATTATATGATTTCATTCTTTTTATAGCTGCATAGTATTCCATGATGTATATGCACTGCCTTTTATTTATCCAGTCCACCACTGACAGCCACTAAGTTGGTTCCATGTCTTTGCTGTTGTCAACAGTGCTGTGATAAATATATGAGTGTAGGTGATTTTTAGGTAGAATGATTTATATATATATTTTTGGATAGGTATCCAGTAATAGGATTGCTGAGTTGAATGATAATTCTATTTTTAGCTCTTTGAGAACTCTCCAACTGCTTTCTATAGTGGCTCAACTAATTTATATCCCTACCAATAATGTATAAGCATTACCTTTTCTTTGCTACCTTGTCAATATCTGTTATTTTTTGACTTTTTAATAATAGCCATTCTGAGTGTTGTGAGATGATATCTCATTGTGGTTTTGATTTGCATTTTTTCTGATGATTAGTGATGAGGTTTTTTTTAATGTCTGTTGGCTGCTTGTATGTCTTCTTTCAGAAAGTGTCTGTTCATGTCCTTTGCCCACTTTTTAATGGATTCTTTTTTCTTGTTGATTTGTTTAAGTTCCTTGTAGACTCCAGATATTAGTCCTTTGCCAGACACATAGTCTACAAGTGTTTTCTCTCATTCTGTAGGTTGTCTGTCTACTATATTGATAGTTTATTTTGCTGTGCTGAAGCTCTTTAGTTTACTTAGGTCTTAATCGCCAATTTTTGTTTTTGTTGCATTTGCTTTTAAAGACTTAGTAATAAATTATTTGCCTAGGCCAATGTCCAGAAGTCTATTTTCTAGGTTTTCTTCTAGAAGTTTTATTATTTCATGTCTTAGAATTAAGTCTTTAATCTATCTTGAGTTAATATTTGTATAGGACAAGAGGTAGGGATAGAATTTCATTCTTTTGCATATGGTTAGCCAGGTTTAGCAGCACCATTTTTTGAACAGGGTTTCCTTTCCCATTGTTTACTTTTGTTGACTTTGTCAAAAGTCAGTTGGTTGTGAATATGTGGCTTTAGCTCTGCGTTCTCTATTTTGTTTCATTGGTCTTTGTGTCTATTTTTGTAAAAGTACTATGCTGTTTTGGTTACTGTAGCCTTATATTATAGCTTGAAGTCAGGTAATATGGTGTCTCTGGCTTTGTTCTTTTTGTTCAGGATTGTTTTGGCTATTTGGGCTCCTTTAGGTTTAACACAGATTTTAGAATAGTTTTTTTTTTTTTTTTT
>NW_016107346.1:1511432-1513145 GCF_001604975.1 Cebus imitator
TTTTTTTTTCTAATTCTGTGTAGAAAGATGTTGGTAATTAGATAGAAATTGCATTGAGTCTATAGATTACTTTTGAAAAGTATAGATGTTTTAATAATTATTTATTCTTCCAATTTATGAGCAGGAAATACTTTCCCTCTTGTTTGTGTCATCTATGATTTCTTTCAGCAGCATTTTGTAGTTCTTGTAGAGGTCTTTCACCTCCTTGATTAGGTGTATTTCTATGTATTTTATTTTTTTGTGGCTACTGTAAATTTTATTGTATTATTGAATTGGTTATCAGCTTGAAAGTTATTGGTATATGGTTTTGTATGTTGATTTTGTATCCTGAAACTTTACTGAAGTTTTTTTTATCAAGTCTAAGAGTATTTTGGAAGAATCTTTAGGGCTTTATTAATATAGAATGATACCCTCAGCAAAGTGAGATGATTTGATTTCCTCTTTTTCTTATTTGGATGCCTTTTATTTTTTCCTCTTGCTTGATTGCTCTGGCTAGGACTTCCAGTACTGTGTTGAATAGGAGTGACAAGAGTGGATATCCTTGTCTTATTCCAGCTCTTAAGAGGAATGCTTCAAATTTTGCCTATTCAGTATTATATTGCCTGTGGGTTTGTCACATAGATGACTCTTACTATTTTGAGATAGTTTCCTTTGATTCATACTTTGTTGAGGGTTTTTAACATGAAGAGATGTTGGATTTTATTAAATTATTTTCTGTATCTACTGAGATAATCATACAATTTTTGTTTTTAATTCTGTTTATGTGGTGAATCACATTTATTGATTTGCATATGTTGAAGCATCCTTGCATCCCAGGAATAAAGCTTACTTGATCATGGTGGATTATCTTTTTGATGTGCGGCTGAATTTGATTTACTTTATTTTGTTGAAATTTTTGTGTCTATGTTCTTCAGGGATATTAAGCTGTAGTTTTATTTTTTGTTGTGTCTTTTCCAGATTATGGTATCAAGATGATACTGGTTTTCTAGAATTAGGGAGGAATCTTTCCTCCTGAAGTTTTTGGAATATTTTTAGTAGAATTGGTTCCAGCTCTTCTTTTTACATTTGGTAGAATTTGGCTGTGAATCTAGCTGATTCAGGGCTTTTTATGGTTGGTAGATTTTTTATTACTAATTCAATTTGGTAACTCATTAATGGCCTTTTCAGGGTTTCTATTTCTTCCTGGTTCAATGTTGGGAGGTTGTATGTTTCTAGGAATTTATCAGTTTTTTTCTAGATTGCATAGCTTGTGTGTATAGAGATGTTCATAGTAGTCTCTAAGAATATTTTATATTTTTGTAAGATTGGTTGAATTGTCACCTTTGTTTCTTCTGATTATACTTATTTAGATCATCTCTCTTTTTTTCTTCGCTAATCTATTGAGTGGTCTGGTCTATTATTCTTATTTATCCTTAAAAAAAAAAACAAAGTTTTCATTTTATTGACATTTTATATGGTTTTATTGGGGTCTCAATTTCATTCAGTTCTCCTCTGATTTTATGTATTTATTTTCTATGTTAGCTTTGGGATTCTTTTGCTCTTTACCTCTAGTTCCTTTAGATGCAACATTAGTTTATTAATCTAAGATCTTTCTAGCTTTTTAGAGTTGGCAGTTAGCACTATAAACTTTCCTCTTAACACTGCTTTTGCCCCATTCTAGAGGTTTTAATACATTCTGTTTTTAGTTTCATTTGTTCCAAATAATTTTTATTT
>NW_016107346.1:1518799-1559708 GCF_001604975.1 Cebus imitator
GCGGCGCTGGCCGGCACAGCCGCGCTGGCCGAAACAGCCGCGCTGGTGACCGTGGAGCACCTCTGCCCGGGAATTTCCTAGTCTGTGGGCAATAAAAACTCGGCGTCCACTCACCCTCTGCGCTTTCACTGGGAGCTGCAATCCTGAGCTGTTCCTAAATGGCCATCTTGGATCACCCTCCAATAATTTTTTTTATTTCTGTCTTAGTTTTTTTTGCTTATTGAAAAGGCATTCAGAAGTAAGTTGTTTAGTTTCTATATAATATGTAGTTTTGAGACTAGAACAAAGGTCTTGGAAAGATTATTTATAATCCTTGTTCACATATACCATCTCTAGTACACTTATTATTATTTTCCATTTATAAAACATTATTGCAAGCACAAACATTTAAAATAAAATAGTAATACATGGCTAATCATGTAAAACAAGGTTCTCTTAGTTCCCACCATTCTTGAGACTCTGTTCTCAAATACTTCTGTTTGTTCAGCTGCACAGCTCCAAAACTGTGCTTCACCAGTTATTCCCTTCCTAATTCTATTGTTCTTTCTGGGCATAATGCATATCTCTATCTATCAATTTCTTTTTTTTACTCTCTGGGAAGATTAATTCTAGTGATGTTTGTGGTGATGGGAAGCATTTCTGCTTCTAGTTTTTGTGTATTCTTTTTCTCTTTGTTTTGGCCTCTCTCTGCTGTTAGTGTTTCTTCAAATGACTGGTGGTCTTGTGTTATTCACTAACATTTAGAAATGAGACACCAATTAGCTCATTGGAAACTCTGTGGCATGTTCAGACATGTGTTCACTGGTAATTGATTGAGAACAGATTTGCCCCTTTAGGGTGAAGAGGAATCTGAGATGTCAGTATCTAACACTTTATTGAAGAAAATCTCTCATTCTTCGATGTGTATAAATGTCGAGGCCCTATTATTTTAGAAACCAAGTGGTCAAAAGGGTTTGGACACATCGTCACTTAGAATAATGACTTGCTTCATCCACCTGTTTCATATATGGAATTTTTGCCTAGATCTTGACTTGTCGATTCCAAATTCTGAATGTTTCTGTGGTTCTGCATTGAAATGATGTTTTCTCTTGGGCACTTATAGGCAGTTGCTGTTTACTGTGCTCATCTCTGCTTACTCCTTCATTGCTTTCCATCTTCCTAAAATTTCTCAGCAACTGTCATCTCTTGTATCTTTTCTGTTACTTGCTTTTATAGTACATATTTTTTAACTTCTTTGCTCTCATTATATTAAGTATAATGTAGGTATTAAATTATTTACTGTCACATATAAAGGGGCAGAAACAAATATGTTGTGTTCAAATGACTATGTTTAATTTGAAACCTTCTTATTCAACTTTTAACCCATTATAAGTAGATTTATGGTTTCACTCTATGGAAAATCCAACTATTTTCTATTTCTTAAGTCAAATACACTATATTCAGTTTTTATCTTCTTTGTCCTCTGCAACTAGCGTCTAATATTTTTTTATACAATCTCCCTTGCTTTTATTATACCACTTTTCTAATTTTCCTCTTGCCTTTTTCTTTAATTATTTTCAGCTAGCTTTCTGGCTCTTCTTCTGTTGCCCACCAATGTATATTCTTGACTCCCCCTCTCTTCTCTCTCTAAATGTCCCAAGTTTTCTCAGACTTCAACCAACCTCATTCATTTCGGTTTTCACTCTCAGGAGATAATTTTGCTTTCTTCCTCCAAAGAGATGAAAGAAACAATAAAATTTGTCCTCCTCCAATGTTATACTACCTAACCTATAATCCATTCTGCATTTCTACTCATTCTTGCTCCATATTTTTTTATGTTTTGTTTTATAGGCACATATGCTTTTATCAGAACCAAACTCTTTCACTGCTCACTCTGCTGTCTTCCACTCACTGCCTATGTATGCACCATGCTGTTGATTATATCTTTTCTCTCATATTTTCAATCTCTTTTTTTACTTAACCTCTTCCATCTTTTTTTATCTTAGAAAAATCAAATTGACACTAAGCCATCTGTTTTTCTATCTGCAAAATAACTGTTTACACATTTTGTTCCCATTTTCTCATCTCCACTCACATCTCAACTTCTGATCTTAGTTTAATTCTCATTGGAGCACACAAACAGATCTCACAAAAGTCACAAATCTCTCTCTGCCTGTTCACCAAATGCAGTAGACATATTTCAGTTTCTATCCCAAGTAAGTCCTCAGTGACATTTTGTTGACTGTTCCTTAGCTCTTAAAACTGTTTCCAGCCTCAGTTTCTATGACAACATAGATTCTTACTTTTCTTTCTATCTCTGTGGCTCCTCCTTCACTCTTTCCTTTGTAGACTTACCCTTCTCTACATAATCATTAAATGTTAGTATTTGTATGACTACACTTTAGCCCCGCTTGACTTCTCCGTATGCTTTCCCTTAGTACTCGTTTCTTCCATGGCTGTAACTGCCTATGCACTTAAGGTACTTAAAAAAAAAAATCTCAGGCTGAAGTTAAGGAAGAAACCACCACTTATTAACTAAAACACAGAGTTAAATTTATTACTTACTGAAGTAAAGGAGAGTTATGATTTTTATTTAGACAGTCTTTCCAAACACAGGAGACTATTGATTTTACATGGAAATTTTAGAAAATAAGTAGTTCAGAGAATGACTTGATGTCAGCTACAGAAGCATGATTTCTTGGGGAAGGCTGTTGTGAATTGGTTGACTTTCTAGTATGTTCACTGGAGTCAATCTCTTGCCCATTGGTTGTCTTTCCAAAAAAAAAAAAAAAACACTATTACTCATTGGTTGGCTTTCAAACACTTGCTCTGAGCAACTTATCATGAACTGTCTAGGTGAGTTTAAAGCTAGTTATAATAGTGACTGTAACTGTGACTACAAAATAATCAGTTGTTTCTGAGGAGTACGAGAAATTGTTAAAGTCCTCATTAAGCTGTTTCTTTTTAAAATAAATTGACCTTCAAATATCCAACCATGTAATTACTACTCCAACTTGGATATATCAAAAGCACTTGAAGTCAACATGTCCAGAACAAAATGTATGCTTTTCTGTTCAAACTTGATCCTTCTCTTGAAAGACACAACTATTCATCTAGATCAGAAACTGGCAAATTTTTCTGCAAATGTAAAAATTTCAGGCTTTGTGGAATATGCAATCTCTATTAAGACCACTCGCTTCTTCTAACACTCAGGCTGGAGTGCAATGGCATGACGTTGGCTCACTGCAACCTCTGCCTCCTGGGTTCAAGTGGCTCTCATGCCTCAGCCTCCCCGAGTACCTGGGAGTACAGGTGTGGAAAGCAATGAAGGAGTAAGCAGAGATGAGAGACTTGAAGCATGAGAGGGACCCAAACCACAGGAAATCTTTCTTCCTGAAGATTCAGGCTTGCTGAAGGGAATCTTCAGGAAGGAGTGAGAAAGAGTAAAGATAGCCTCTAGGTGGAAAATACAGCTTGGCTGACAGCCAAGGAAATAGGACCTTCAGTCCTGCAACCTCAAGGAACTGAATTCTGCCCACAACCTAAATGAGCTTAGAAACAGACATATCCTAGAAACTCTAGAAAGGAATGCAGTCCTGCGAACACTTTGATGTCAGCCTTGTTAACTCTACAGGAGATAAACCAGCCTAGCCAACCTGGATTTCTGACCTAGACAATGGGCAGATGCTCAATCTGTGTTGCTTTAAGCCACTAAATTTGTCATGATTTGTCACCAGAGAAAACTAATATACTCATCACATGTGCCTGACATATACTAAGATAAATGTATGACATATCCACACATTTAATGAATGGATAAACAAATGGGGAGCTTCATTTACTTCTGAGAATTCAACTGCTCATAGGTCAAAGATGAGTAATTCCAGCCCAAATCTCTCTTCTGGGCTCCAGACCTTGTATGTCCATCTAGAAAGATGTGATTAGGCCATAGAGAGGTCTAACTCCATGCTCCATAAGCACCTAAATTTGATGTATTCAGAAACAAACTCATTTGCTTCCTCCACTAATCCTGATCTTCATCATTGGTCATCTCCCTTCCTTCACTCTCCTTATTCAATCTGTTCTTAATCCTATTAGCACTACTGTATTATTCCTATCTTCTCTTCTCTTGCTTTTTTAGGATATGTTTTAACCAAGCCTTGACTATCAAAGAATATTCAAGTCTTATATCTGGTTTCCGTTTCTCTATCCCTGTTTCCGAGGCTGTATGCCTGTACAGATCTCCATTTAATATTCTCTACTACAATCTCAGGCCACTCTTTATGGTGCTGCCCTGCTGTGGCTCTGGACTTCCCTTTCAAGATGAAGCCTAGCATCGGTCTTCTCTTCAAACTTTTCATGCTGGCTCCTGACTCCACTCACACAGCCAGAGAGACTTGAGTCTCTCCACTTTTGCACCCCACTCTTGTCTGTACATATTTCTATGTATACTTCCCACAGCATAGTATTAAACTTATGCACCTGCCCTACCGCTCTGGGCTTTATTCAGGTGTCTATCACAGAGCCTGGCAGAGGGCTTGGGACACACTGTTAGATGAATGAATACATGAGCCGGTGAGTTCTCCTATTGCCAAGATTTGTGTCTATGAATAACACTAGACAAATGCTACTCAAAGTGTTGCCTTCTGAGCAGCAGCAGCAGAAGCACCTGGGAACTTTTAAAAAATGCACATTCCTAGCTCCCCACCTCCCCACACCTGCCTCCAATCAACAAGAATCTCCAGTAGTGAGGCCCAAGAATGTGTGTTTTAATAAGCCCTCCAGGTGGTTCTGATATACACTAAGGTTTGAGAACCACTTCTCTAGAGGACCCCTCCAATTTACTCTTAGAGAGTCCAGTGGAATAATTCTAGCTCAGCTGAGCTGCTAACTGCACCTAATCAGGAACACTGACTCGAGAAAAGGAGGTGGGGAGAGGAGGAGACATCTCAGCCATGGAAAAGAAAGTTCCAACGCCTGGCCATGACCAGCAATAGAATAGCACAATGTTCACATACAGCACAGATCCGAAGGCAACCTGAGAATTTCTTTTATGATCTGGAATTCAAATTGAGGCAGCAAATGTTTGTGGGTTGCTTTTATATTTAAACGGCACCAGTGGAATTTTGCCTTGCCACACAGCATATTAGAATAAAGGAGAAAGGGGTGGAGATTTGTTTTAAGAACTAGCCTGAATATCTGCATGATTTTTCCCCCAACAACAGATTCTGGCCACAGAGAAAAATAGGAACATCTAGAACAAATTTTTCTTTTCCTCAAGATCTGGCTCTTTCCCAGACAACAATTGACTGCTGGCCCCAGAACCTGACTTGTGTGGCCCTAATAGTCTTCCAAGAGTAGTTTTTCATAAGTCAGAATGATTCTCACCAGGGCACATGGAAATAACACAAATCGGGATGTCACCTTGCTGTGGGGAACAAAGGGAGTCCCTCCAACATCCTTCCCAAAAATCTGCACGTGGCAAAACATCTATGTTCCTACATGGGATCAGATCTAGCCAAGGGAACAATCACGTGTGTCTCACTTTCCTTTTTCTTGCAAAAATATGGTTGTGTGTGTGTGTTGCATGTGCAAGTATTTCTCTTGGATCATTACATTTTTGTGTGGTTTTTGCTATGGACAATAGTGACAGAAGCACATGACTTTTTACCTACAATTCCATAATCAATTTACAAATGATGAAAAAAAACTCTGAAGGTTTGTCCGATTATTGATTTAACCTTTCAGCTTCCTTCTTTCTTCCAAGCAGTATTTACATAAGACTTTTTGAAAAGCAGTGCTTGTAATTGTACCCAAGTGAATCATTGTAGTTTTCAGCAATTCCAAGAGGCAATGGAGAAGTATCAAGCCTTTGAACGAAGACTGGCTCCATACAAGTAATTACACTCACTTGACCCAAATGAGCTTGCCATGGAAAGAACACTAGCATTCCTCAGGCCGAGGCATGCTATTTTCCGTTCTTCGGGGTTTAAACATATTCTCCAAGTCAAGATATTAAGATTTAAGACATATCTGTTGGGTTCTGTTAGCAGGGGCTTTTAATAATTTTTCTTTAGATATTGTATATGAGTGTTTGAATATAAAATTAGAAAAACTCTATGTGATTCTAGGAAAATAAAGATTTTGAAGCTACTTTAAGTAAGTTCATAAAATTGCTACGTTCACATAGCATTTCACTGATTATCTTCATGACATTGTTTCTTATGATGGCCACTGCTTTCAGTATGGCCTACAGATTTAAAAACAATGAGTGGATGTTCCTTTTACATTCTGGATGGCTAATGAATTAGCAGATTTAAGATTGTATTTGAGGAGGGAACTCCTTTTGCTTTCTCTGTAAAAGTCAAGCATATCAGAAAAATGTGGGCATAGCGCCTTAAAATAGTCTGTATATTACCAGAAATAAGAGAAGAAAAACTACTGGTTTTGGGAGTTTGCAGACTGATCAGGATTAAAGATTCTAGGCTCCCATGATCCATGACTCCAAGTTAGATTAATCCAATGTGTCATTATACCAAAGAGAGGTGGTCCCTGTTCTACACCCTAACCAGTCATGACAGCTAGAAGAACAGGATGCAGGAATAATTCTATCCAGCAAGACATTCCATGGCAAAGGAAATTTTCCTTTTTTTTTCTTCTTTTCATTGTGCTGTGAAAATGATAGATTTTTTTCTTCTTGTAGTAACTGTTCAGCCAAGTGTTGTTTTTACACAGTTAGGAATCTGTGGCTCATAGACCACGATAGAAATAGCTCGTATACCATTCATTTTCTTAAGGGAGAACACTCTTGAAATATAAAATGGCTGTTTTTCATTTTTTAAAAATGCAAAGGGTAGGGCTTATATTCAATTCTCAAGGTAGCTTTTCATTAACAAGAGCCTCCGACACTTTGGCTTCTGTCGCCACCAATAGTTTCCTTTTATTATTCTGCACTCTTGTGCTCTTTGAGCAATTCCTAGAAGCTACCCTTTCTTCTCTTTTTGTTTCTGTTGCCATTCCTACTGCTATCCCTCACTGCCCCCACCTTATGCTCCTGTACTGATTCACAGCCAAGGTTTCTCTTGATGAAACTCCAGCCTACAGACCTTACTCTACTTCATCTGGCCTCACTTCTGAATTGGACAGCACCAAGAAAAGTCCCACACAGGTACTCCACTGGAGAGCTTCTGGCCAAAGAATGCCATGAATCCATCAAGTACTGTCAGATACTGGCCCAAAATATATGAGATAATCTTGCTGATAATGCTTTGAATGAACTTCTAACTCTCAAGAGAAAGTTACTTTAAAAATGGAATATAAATCAGATATCCTATATATATTTTTTCCTATAGAAAAAAAATAATGTTCACAAGACCTGTCAGCATGTTAAAGAGGGAGCCTCATGGGGAAATGTGTTAATATAAAGGAGTGACCTGGGAAGGGAGCCTGGGCTCCCTGGAAGAAAGTTGAAGGAGGTGTTATTTGAAAGAAAGGTCTTCAGATCAGCCTATATAGAGGGTCTCACTTGTTTGTTACTGCATATAGCAGAATCTCCCGAGAAAACGGAAAACTCTCATATTTATTTGCACTTCGGTCATATAAGCCTAAACCACCAAAATCACTTTGTGCTTTTCAGAGTGCTTCATTGCTCTTCCCATCTACCAGGCAGTGGGCTCAGCAGTGTAGAGGGGATACTCTTCTGCCTCTCCAGTGTGCCCCTTGTGGCTGTTCTGTCTGCTAAAGCAAACTTTCTCCAAGATGTCTTTGGAACAAACGGTGTCAGGGTGATAATTTTACACTTAAAGCGCTTGAGCTTCTTGTTACACAGTGTGTCATATACTCATAATTTTGAATTTGCCATGAAAAATTCCCTTTTTTGGATGTCTTTTTACAATGTGAACACCACAGAGATTTGTGTGTGTGTGTGTGTGTGTGTGTGTGTGTATATATATATATGTATTTTTTTTTTTTTAGTTTGTGAGCAAGCCAAATGCATGTGATACACACACTCTGTTAACATAGATGAAAGTGTCTCATAGTGTATCCTTCCCTTGCTTAGTCAGTTTGTCAAGTCATGGAGGAAGCCCCTTTATAGGGTATATGTATCAGCCTGCTGGTGTTTAAAAATAATTTTATGGTCAGAAAACCCACATTTCTTTAGTTCTTAGAATTCTAGTAATCTTCTTGAACTAATCAGGTGGATTATTATCCAGGAATTACAGTTCTCCTCTCCTAATGTTGGAAAGTTGGCACCTTTCTTGCTGGACCTGGGCTCTATAAAGAAAGAGATACAGCTCTAGCTAACCAAGTATATAAACAAATGACTCAATAGAAAGTTCAAAAATATATATATACACATATATTTTCTTTCTTTTACTTTTCTTTCCTAGTGAATTGCCCAAATTTGAGTTTCTTGGTAGTCAAAAAAATCTGAAGAACAATGATATCCTTTATGGTTGAGTCACTGATTTAAAATATTATAAGATTGGTTGAAAAAAAAACAATGTATTTTTTGTACTCAATTAATTTATAATTAATCGACATAAAATATCTGTACCTCTAAGAATTTGACATCTTTTAGCACCTGGGAGACCTTGAGAAAAAATGTTACTCTCAGATTACCTGGAATTGTTTTCTGTTACTTCACCTCACTCTGTGGCTACCCATGATCTATACTTACTGGTAGTCTATATGCTCTTTTTCTATTCACTTGTAGTTTTTCAGCTCTTCAACAAATTTCACTTCTCCTCTAATGACTCTCTGCAGGCCAATGCCTGTCTTCTATTTCCTGCTTGCTTGTTTTCCTTGGTCGGTCAACTGGGCCTTGGATGGTGAGTTATGTATGAACTCGTGGAGTGGCTCCTCTGGCCTCCTCCGATGCTGAGGGGCTTTCCGTGCTAGGTACATTGTTCTTCACTCAACATTTTACACTCTTTTTGGCTCATACCCTTTCCTAAGAAGTGCCTTCAACTCTGAGAGCTCCGTCATCCTACCCTATATTCAACTTCTACTTACTTCTCTCATATCTCATACTTCTTTTGGAAAACCATAGAAGGAAGCTATGTTCCATTTAGACTAAGTTGAGAGCCTTTTCTATGTGTTACCAGTTCTCCTGTGTTAGCTTTTTAGTAACACTTAATTTTCTGTATTTTAGGTCCTGGTTGAGCTGTATGTCTCCTTGTTAGATTGTGAGTTGCTTGAAAGCCTGAGACTACTGGTTCCCCAGCGTTAAGCACAATGCCTTAATAAGCATTGCATAACTAAATATAGGAAAGAAGGAGTAAATGATGGTATTAGTCTAAAAGATTGGAGAGTGATTCTGATGTAGGAGTTAAAAAGAAATTATTTAGGCAGATAGTGAGGGTAAAAGAGTCCTTGGAAGGATTTTCCTTTTAATGAAAAGCAGCCCCCAAAGTCATTTCTTTTATAACAAAAGGCAGCCTGTATAATTGAGCTGCAGACATAGATAAGTAAGATGGAAGCTTGCACGGGAGAATGCCAGCAGCTGTGTCAAACGGAAAAGGCTACCTGGGGACAAGGCATGTTCAACATCTCGGCTCCATCTTTCCATTTCCTTGCCAACCATGTGTATAGTAAGGAACAGACAACATGGCAACAGCCAGGTAGAGACCCCGCTTGCATAATAGGGTGGGAGGAGCAGCTTTGCACCCTTTGTAAATGGCATACCTGGTCCAACCAATCTTTGGGTCCTATGTAAATCAGACACCACCTCTTCAAAATCATCTCTATGACCCTGGGCATTTTGCCACAGAATCAGAAGACCTCTGCTGGCCGTCCCTCTCGCTCTGCAGAAGAAGCAGCTATCCTTTCTCTTTCTTTTGACTGTTAAACCTCTTCTCTTAAACTCACTTTTTGTGTCTGTGTCCTCGATTTTCCTGGCATGAGATGACAAAACTCAGGTATTTACCCCAGACAGCAATGCCGCTTCAATTCTAAACCTAAGGATGACTCCTTTTAAACCTTGATAATAACTTATGCTATAACTCAATGACAGTGAATCAATCACAATAGACCTTTCCAACTTACCCAGAACTAAATTCAAGGAGTGCACAGAGTATGTGGGCATAAAGTGACTTTTAAAGACATAGAGTAGTTAAATATTTTCAAAAATTTCATTTTCTTTCAAAAATAACTAGATTTTCCCAGTGTAGAAGAGGCTGTCTCTGGTCTATTGACTTTCTGATCACTGGAAGTGTATAGACAGTGGCTGGACAAGGGTATCTATCAGAGGGTATGAAAGTGGAATCTGGCCATAGATGGGATTCAACTGCAACACTGAGATGGGTGATTCTTAAGGGACTATCTCATGTCTGCTCTCTGCTGAGGACTATACTCTGCCCAAAGGTACAGGACCATAATGAAATATTCTTCTGTTCCACCTATCAAACCTCACCAAGCACTTCTCATTGGTGGAATACAAGTAGGAACTCTGCAGGCACAGCAGGCTAGGAAGCGCTGTTTTCAGGCCTCTAGCTCCCATGACACAGAGGAGACAACTGAGAAAATTAGCAAGACCCTTAGGAAGAGATCCCAAAAGAGAGGTCTCGGGGCCTCCCAGAGTTTTATCCATATGCCAGTCAATATTGCATGTTTAGCTATGGAGCCTTAAAGTTGTTATAGATTCTCTCCATGCTATGAGAAGATCTTGGAGAGTCAGAAGTCTTACCGTAGGCCCTTTCTCTGCCTAACAGTGGCACACGGTTATTCTAAGGAATTTCAAGGAGAAACCACAATAAGACTTTTGGAGTTTTCCTCCTACCTAGGTTTCCATTATCTGACCACACCTAGACCATAAGGGCATATGGGCTGGGCCACTTATTAGTTTGATCCCCTCTGAATCACTTCACAATTCTCCTTTCAGCCTAAGAAAAATTTGTATGCACTTGCTAGGTAGCAGGAAACTGTATCACATTATATCTTGAATCTTTCTTCTTCCAAGGCTAAAAACTAAAATCCAACTCCATGAGTTCCAAAATAACACTCTCCAAGCCCAGTGGCCTGTGTGCATGTCTTGTCAACTTTGAGTTCACTGCTGTCACATTGGTAGACTGAAATCAGACATGTTGGGAATTTACAACACGGAAATCCTAAGTGCTACAAATCATGGCCTTTTTTCTTTTTAAAGAGTTGTTTGTTAGCTAACCATTTATTAACACAGCATACTGTTACCTATTTTGAAACTCAGACCTCAGCAATGGAGGCAATACTGTTTTTGTTTCTGCTGGAGATCTTCCTTTTTCCCAAGACAATGGCTGCCTCAGCTGTCACGGCCAAGATAGGTAACTCGACTGGGAACAAACAACATGTTGGATAATACCCCAAAGTCTTATCCCACAACACTACTTTTCATTTGTTGCCTTATTGAAAGCAACTACCAACATGTATCCCTCTATCTATCTCTGAGTTTTAATGAATGAAGAAATATATGACAGAGATCAACAAATTGCCAAAGTTCCCTTGATTAATTGTTGCCATTGCCAAGAACCCAGCAAAGCTCATCTGACATCTTTCTGAGATCCTGCCACTCCTGCCAGTTCTGTAGCTGCTCTGCATACTAGTTAATGAAGATATTACATTTCTGCAGTTCTAGAATTCCAAGTGTCCTCAGCAACTCTTTTCTGCATTTAGCAAAATCATGCTTTTCACTTCTAAAACCCTAGAGCTAAAAACCATCAAGTTTCAGTACAGAGCTATAGGAAGCACTTGAGTGGCAATTTGAATATTATATATTTTTCATTGGAAAATGACTGATTTAAAAGGTCTCCAACATTTGAGGTTACTGGTCTTAGGTGATGGAGAAATTTAAGGAATCCAGGAAGGAACAACGCAGGCATTAGACATTTTTGCATATGTGGAAATATGTTAAAAAAAAAAAAGAGAGAGAGAGAGAGAAAAAAGAAAGTAAAAAGCCCTTGACATTTTGTTGTGAGTGATAACAAAGTAAACCTTGAGAATGGTTTTAATATCAAATGTAATACATCCTAGTAATATAAGGTTACCAGATTTAGCAAATAAAGATACTGGAGACCAAGTTAAATTTGAATTCCACATATTCAATAAATATATTTTTAAATATAACTATGTCTCAAATATTAAATGAATCTTACCTGGCAACCCTAGAGTAATAGTATATTTGCTTTCTTTTTTCTGCCATCTAATGGCTGATATGAATACAATTTTCCATTATCTGTGCTACCTAGATAGCATAAAGAATATTTGGTTTATGTGTTTTAGTTAAAATATAAAGTCAGTATTTATACAAACATCTGAAGTCAATTGTTCTTTGTCACACTTCTATGTCGTTTGTACTTTTTCCTTTATTAAAAATTCAAAATTAGAAAAAATCAAAATTATTTTACAGTAAAAGGGTAAGCAGTCACCTAGAGAGAGCAGAGGAAGTGACAGAGAAGAAAGGAGGAGATCTCACAAAACCTAATCTACACATTATTAAGGCTGTGGACAAGAATTGCTTCTCAGGAGAACAAATGTTTCAGAAGCAAAAAATGAGCTAATGCAGATTAAAAGGAAGTTTAAAAAAATACTAGTCCAGAGCTCATAACATTAATGTGCATCATCTGTTCTACTTAGTCATTCAAGTGTGAAAATAACAGTAGCAGTAGTTAGCTTGCCAAACAGATTGTGTACAAATATCTTAGATCCAGGACAGCAATTCAGAAAAACAGTTTCTAAAATGTCACAGAAGCCACACATCCTGAGTATGGGTTGAGCAGGGAATGGTTATAAATGCTGATATCTGCAGGGTAGAAGAAAATCCCGCTGCAAGCAGGACAGAGGCACAGGGCCAGTCAGGCTGATCTTTCGTGGTAATCCGGCAGCCCCACACCTACCAGGTGCAATAGGCATGAAGGGGCTGCTATGCTCCAGTTCAGTGAGCCTGGCTTGAACTTTTCCCAATTCAAATATGACCACATACAGATAAGCAACTGAAAATCCCCATGCAGTCTTCTAGATCTGACATGACAAACTCAGTTTTGGGAGAGTTTTTCCTTCAATATTGAAAATTTGGCTATTGTGAACAGCGCTGCAACAAACATGGAAGTGCACATATCTCTTCAATGTACTGATTTCCCTTCTTTTGCATATATACCCAGCAGTGGGATTGCTGGATGGTATGGTAGCTCTATTTTTAGTTTTTTTTTAAAGAAACTCCAAATTGTTCTACAGAGTAGTTTTACTAATTTACATTTCCACTAACAGGGCATGAAGATTCCCTTTTCTCCTCATCTTCACCCGCGTTTAGTATTGCTTCTCTTTTGGATAAAGGCCATTTTAACTGGGGTGAGGTGACATCTCATTGTATTTTTTATTTGCATTTCTCTGATGATCAATGATTTTGAGCACTTTCTAGTGTGCTTGTTTGCCATTTGTGTGTCTTCTTTTGAGAAATGTCTATTCAAATCTTTTGCCCATTTTTAAATCAGAGTATTAGATTTTTTTTCTATAAAGTTGTTTGAGCTCCTTATATATTCTGGTTGTTAATCCCTTGTCAGATGGATAGTTTGCAGATATTCTCTCCCATTCTGTGGGTTGTCTTTTCACTTTGTTGATTGTTTCCTTTGCTGTGCAGAACTTGGTGTAATTTCATTTGTCCTTTGCTTAGCTTGCCTGGGCTTGTAGGGTATTGTTCAAGAAATTTTTTCCAGAGCAATGACCTGGAGTGTTTTCCCAATGTTTTCTTTGAGTAGTTTTATAATTTGCAGTCTTAGATTTTAGTCTTTAATCTATTTTGATTTGAATTTTATATATGACAAGAGATGGGGTCAAGTTTCATTCTTCTGCATATGGGTATCCAGTTTTCCTAGCACCATTTATTGACGGGACTATTTTTTCCCTTATATGTGTTCTCAGCACCTTTGTCAAAAATAAGTTCACTGTAGGTTCATGGATTTGATTCTGGGTTCTCTATTCTGTTCCACTGATCTATGTGTCTGTTTTTATGCCAGTACCATGCTATTTTGGTTCCTATAGCTCTGTATTATAATTTGAAGTCATGTAATGTGATTCCTCCAATTTTGTTCTTTTTGCTCAAGAGAAGTTTGGCAACTCTCAGTCTTCTGTGATTCTATATAAATTTTAAAATTATTTTTTCCATTTCTGTGAAGAAGGTCATTAATGTCTTGATAAGGATTGCATTGAATCTATAGATTGCTTTGGGTAGTATGTAGTATGGATGTTTTAACAATATTGATTCTTCTAACCCATGAACATAAAATATATTTCTATTTTTGTGTCCTCTTTAATTTCTTTCATCAGTGTTTTATAGTTTTCATTGCAGAGATCTTTTACCTCGTTGGCTAAATTTATTACTTGGTTCTTAATTTTATTTGTGGCTATTGGGAATGGGATCATTTTTTAAATTTCTTTTTTAGATTGTTCATTATTGGTATGTATTATAGAAATGCTACTAATTTTTGTATGTTGATTTTATATCTTGCACATTTTCTGAATTTTTAAAATCAGTTCTAACGTATATATTTTTTTCATGGAGTGAGTATCCCTGTTATGCTCCAGATCCTAGAGGCAAGTCTTTCAGTCTTTCTCCATTCAGTGTGATACTAGCTGTGGGTCTGTCATATGTAACTTTTATTATGTTAAGACATATTTCTTCTATACCCAGTTATTAAAAATGTTTTTATCATAAAGAGATGTTGAATATTGTCAAATGCTTTTTCAGCATCAGTTGAAATGATCATATGTTTTTATCCTTCATTCTGTTAAAATGACGTATCACATTGAGGCAGATGTTCAACTATCCTTGCATCTTTAGGATAAGTCCCACTTGGTCATGATAAGTGATCTTTCTAATGTATTGTTGAATTTGCTTTGCTGTTATTTTGTTATTTTTACAGCAGTATTCATCATGGATATTGGCCTGTAGTTTGCTATTTTGATGTGTCTTTGTTTGGTTTTGGTATCAGGGTAATATTGGCCTTGTGGAATGAGTTTGGAAGTATTCCCTCCTCTTCTATTTTACAGAATAGTTTGAATAGGATTAGTATTAGTTCTTTAAATATAGCATAGAATTCAGCAGTGAAGTCATTGAGTTCCAGGCATTTCTTTACTGGGAGACTTACTATTACAGCTTCAATGTCATTACTTGTTATTGATCTGTTCAGGTTTTTGATTTCTTCATGGTTCAATCTTGGTAGGTTGTATGTCTCTAGGAATTTATCCACCTCCTCTATATTTTCAAACTTGTTGGCATATAGTTGCTCAAAGTAGCCATTAATGGTCCTTTGAATTTCTATATTGTGATGTCTCCCTTTTTGCTTTTCTAAAAAAATTACTTAGCTTTTGGGATACAAGTAGTTTTTGGTTACATGGATGAATTCTATAGTAGTGAATTTTGAGATTTTATTGCACCTGTCATTCAAGCAGTGTGCACTGTACCCAATATGTAGTCTTTTCTCATTCACCATTCTCTGATTCTCCTCTTCCTGAGTCCCCTAAGTCTATTATATCAGTCTGTAAGTCTTTGCATCCACATAGCTTAGTTCCCACTATTTTGAGAACATATGGCATTCAGTTTTTCATTATTGAGTTACATCACTTAGAATAATGACCTCCAGCTCCATCCAGGCTGCTGCAAAAGACATTATTGTATTCATTTTTATGGCTGAGTAGTATTCCATGATGTGCATATACCACATTTTATTTATGCATTTACTTGTCAATGGACACTTAGGTCGGTTACATATATTTGCAATTGTGAATTGTGCTGCTATAAAAATACATATGTATGTGTCTTTTTCATGTAATGACTTCTTTTGGGTAGATACCCTATAGTGGAATTGATGGATCAAATAGTAGATCACTTTTAGTTTTTAAGGACTCTCTATACTGTTTTCCATAGAGGTTTTACAGATTTACATTCCCACCAGCAGTGTAAACATGTTCCCTATTCACCACATCCATACCAACATCTATTTCTTTTTTAAAATTTTTAATTACAGCTATTCTTGCAAGAATAAGGTGATATCACATTGTGTTTTTAATATGCATTTCTCTGATGATTAGTGATGTAGAGCATTTTTTCTGTTTGTTGGTGTTTATATATCTTTTGAGAAACGTCTATTTATGTCCTTTGCCCACTTTTTGATGGTATTTTTTTTTTTTTTTTTTTTTAGATTTTGGATACTTTTTTTTTTTTGTCGGATACATAGTTTGCAAATATTTTCTCCCATTCTGTGGGTCACCTGTTTGCTGATTATTTCTTTTGCTGTGTAGAAGCTTTTTAATTTAACTGAGTCTCATTTATTTATTTATTTTTGTTTTTGATGCATTTGCTTTTGGGGTCTTTGTCATGAATTTAAGTCTGTGATCCATCTTGAGTTGATTTTTGTGTAAAGTGAGAGATGTGGATCCAGTTTCATTCTTCTGCATGTCCCAGCACCATTTATTGAATAGGGTGTCCTTTCCCCAGTTTATATTTTTGTATGCTTTGTTGACAATTAGTTCACTGTAAATATTTGGCTTCATTGCTGGGTTCTCTATTCTGTTCCATTGGTCTAAGTACCTATTTTTATACAGTACTGCTTGCTGTTTTGGTAACTATAACCTTGTAGTATAATTTGAAGTATAATAATGTGATGCCTTCAGATTTGTTCTTTTTGCTTTGTAGTGTTGTGTTATTCTGTTTTCGCACTTCTATAAAGACCTACCTGAGACTAGGTAATTTATAAAGAAAAAAGATTTAATTGACTCACAATTCCACATGGCTAGGGAGGTCTCAGGAAACTTACAATCATGGTGGAAGGTGCAGGGGATGCAAGGCACGTCTTGCCTGGTGGAAGGAGAGAGAGAGGGTGAGGGGGGAAGTGTCACACCTTTAAGCCATCAGATCTCATGAGAACTCATTCGCTATCACTTGAACAGCATGGGGAAACTGCCCCCATAATCCAATCACATCCCACCAAGCCCCTCCCCTGACACGTGGTGATTACAATTCTAGATGACATTTGGGTGGGGACACAGAGCCAACCCATATTAACTGCTGTGGATATTAGGGATTTTTTTTTTTTGGATCCATGTGAAATTTAGGATTTTTTTTCTAGTTCTGTGAAAAATGATGATGGTATTTTGATGAAAATTGCATTGAATCTATAGATCTTTTTGAGTAATATAGTAATTTTTAAACTATTAATTCTTCCTATTTATAAGCATGAGATGTGTTTTTATTTGTTTCTGTCATTTTTAATTTCTTTCAGCAGTGGTTCATAGTTTTCCTTTTAGAGATCTTTACCTTCTTGGTTAAGTATACTCATATATATTGCAGCTATTCTAAAATAAATTGAGTTCTTGATTTTATTCTCAGCTTGGTCCTTGTTGGTGTATAGCAGTGCTGGTAATTTGTGTACATTGATTTTGTAACCTGAGACTTTACAGACTTCTTTTTATTAGATATAGGAGTTTTTTGGATAAGTTTTCAAGGTTTTCTAGGTATACAGTCTTATCATTAGTGAACAGCGATAGCTTGACTTCCTCTTTTCCAATTTGGATGTCTTTTATTTCTTTTTCTTGCTTGATTGCTCTGGCTAGGACTTCCAGTACTATGTTAAACAGAAGTGGTGAAAGTGGGTATACTTGTCTTGTTCCAGTTCTCAGGTGGAATGCTTTCATCTTTTCCCCATTCAGTAGAATATTGACTGTGGGTTTGTCATATATCACTTTTATTATTTTGAGGTAAGTTCCTTCTATCCGTATTTTGTGGAAGGTTTTTTATCATAAAGATATCTGGATTTTATCAATACTTTTTCTGCATCTGTTGAGATGATCATACGGTTTTTGGTTTTAATACTGTTTGTGCGATGTGTCATATTTATTGACTTGCATATGTTAAACCATCCCTGTATCCCTGGGATGAAACCCACTTGATCATAATGTATTATCTTTTTGATGTGCTACTAGATTTGGTTAACTAGCACCTAATGTCACACCAAAATATTAGAGAAGCAGGACAAACTAAACCCAAAGCAGAAGAAAAGAAATAACAAAGAACAACAAAGAATTTTGTTGAGGATTTTTGCATCTATGCTCATCAGGGATATTGGCCTATAGTTTTCTTTTTTGTTGTTATGTTCTTTCTTGGTTTTGGTATTAGGGTGACAGTGGCTTTATAAAATGATTTAGGGGGTGTTATCTCTTTCTTTGAATATCTGATAGAATTCACCTATCAATCTTTCAGGTCCCAGAATTTTTTTTTCTTTTGGCAATTTTTAAAACACTGGCAATCTTATTGCTTTTTATTGGTCTGTTCAGAGTTTCTGTTTCTTTCTGATTTAATCTAGCAGGATTTTATGTTTCTAGAAAATTATCCATTTTCTCTAGATTTTCTAGTTTTTGCATGTAAAGGTGTTCATAGTAGTCTGGAATTAACTTTTGTATATCTGCGGTATTGGTTGTAATGTCCCCAGTTTCATTTCTAATTGAGCTAATTTGGATCTTATCTCTCCTTTTTGTGGTTAATATCACTAATAGTCTATCAATTTTGTTTATCTTTTTTTAAAAAATGCTGTTTCATTTGTCTTTTGTATTTTTTTTCAATTTTATTTAGTTCTTCCCTGTTCTTTGTTATTTCTTTTCTCCTGCTTTGGGTTTAGTTTGTCCTGCTTCTCTAATTTTTTATGGTGTGACGTTAGGTTGTCAATTTGTGCTCTTTCAGAATTTTTGATATTGGCATTTAACAAGATAAACTTTCCTCTCAGCACTACTTTTGCTGTATCCTAGAGGTTTTCATAACTTGTGTCACTACTATCATTCAAAGAATTTTTATTTTCTACTTTGATTTAATTTTTTAACCCCAAAATCACTCAAGAGCAGATTATTTAATTTCCATGTATTTATATAGTTTTGAGGGCTCTTTTTGGAGTTGATGTCTAGTTTTATTACACTGTAGTCTGAGGAGATACTTGATATAATTTTGATTTTCTTAAATTCATTGAGACTTGTTTTGTGGCCTGTTTTATGGTCTATCTTGTATAATGTTCCATGTGCTGATGAGAAGAATGTGAATTTTGCAGTTGTTAAGTAGAATGTTCTGTAAATATATGTTAAGTTCATTTCTTCTAGTATATAGTTTAAGTTCACTGTTTCTTTGTGGGCAATCTGTCTCAATGATCTGTCTGGTGCTGTCAGCGGAATATTGAAGTTCCTCACTATTATTGTGTTGGTGTCTATCATCTCATTTCTTAGGTCTAGTAGTAATTGTTTTATAAATCTGAAAGCTCCAGTGTTAGGTACCTATAAATTTAGAATTGTAATATCTTCTTCTTGGATTGAGCCTTTTATCATTACATAATGACCTTCTTTTCCAAATATCTTCTGTCTTAGAAGAGACTCACCTAAGACAGAGGGATTCATATATACTCAAGGTAAAAGGATGGAAAAAAATATTCCATGCAAATGGAAACCAAAAGTGAACAGGGTTAGCTATTCTTATATCGGACAAAACAGACTTTAAGGCAACAACACTAATATCTTCTTTCTTATCTCTCATTTTATTTATTTGGGTTTCTCTCTTTCTGTTTCATTGGTTTGGCTAGAGGTTTGTCTATTTTGTTATCTTCTGAAAATAACTCTTTTTTCATTGATCTTTTGTATTGTTTTCTTCATTTATAAGTACACTTTTAAGTAATTTCAATAAGAAATTTTTAAACACTTGAACTCTATCCATCCTTTTTGAGTTTCCAATTTCCTACTGAAGTTTTCAAGTACACTGTTAATTTCCTTTACCACTTTATGTGTTGTTGATTAGTCATCAATTACTATTCTGTGTCCCTTTATGATATTATCATGACTAGAGTCCCTGTGAATTGGTTTCTGTTGTATGTTATTTCTGCTTGCTCTATGAGTCACATTTCTTTTGTTTCCTGGTAGTTTTCAAATGATGGACATTTATTTAAGATATTATTTACAGCAATAGTTTGAGGCCTAGAATAATGGACAATTTCTCCATAGATGGAAGGAAAGCAGGAAGGAAGGAGAGAAAGAGGGAGGGAGAGAAGGAAGCAGAGAAAGAAGGAAGGCGGGAGGAAGGAAGGAGAGATGGGCCCTGGAGTTTCACCCGCCGCAGATAACCTGAATTCAGGCTTAAGGCCTGAGGTGTTTTAAATCACCAGGTGAAACAAAGTACTCTAGAGAAGGCCATTATTACTGTGTTATGCACATTTGAGGAAATAAGGCTTATGAATTTTGCTCAAGGACGGGTGATTTTTCAGATTTCCCAGACTTGGAAGGGTCTGGGCTTTGATTTCTGTCCCCATCCCTGTGAAGCTATGAAAAGTTCAGCTTAGGTTTGTGGCTCCTGTCTTGGGATTGGAAAATTGTGCTCAAAGCAAAAGGAACTTTGATTAACTGTGCTTACATCTCTGGGTTTTGTCCTTTCCAAAAACTGCACAGGTGTTTTTATTATGATGATGATGATTCCCCCTGGTCTTTTGAGGTCTTTGATGCTTTCAAGACATTTTTGTTTGTTTTAGTAATTTAACCAGCTTTTATGGTGGTCCTCAGTAGGGGATTTATATGAGTCTGCTTTATTGGAACTGAAAGTTTAGCATTCTTTTTTTAAAAAAGATGTACAAAACAAATACATACATACACACATTTACATGTATGTATATGTATGTAAATGTAAATATATATCATGGTTGAAAAAATTTTTTCTTTTTTTATTGGCTTAATCCTTCTGTTATGGGGAGTGTCATTCCAGTTTCCCCTTGTAAAGGATACCACTTATACCTATCCTCTTAACTCCCTGGCCCATATTTTATTTCAGCCACTGCCATGGCTAAATCCTTTGCACAGGTGTAACTTGGCAGAACTCCCCTTTAGCTACAAGATCAGTCTCTCTTGCTCTCTGCCCTGGGGCTTCTTTATGCATGGCAGGGCAATAGCAATCTACTCCGCCTGCACAAGCCTGGAATGGAAGGGAGTTTAATATCCCATAGGGTAACACTTGACCAGCAGAGCGGTGGAATCCAGTGCCTATATGCTCCCATTTTCTGTTCTTGAGATGAATATTTTTGAGATGTATTTTACTTGACTCCTTAGATTGTTCCAGTTCTATCATTAAGCCGCAGTTGGGATCTGGGACTGGAGAGAAAACAGGGAAAAATAGGAAGATTGTCTGACAATAGGGCAAATTTGCCAAAGAATTTGTTCAGTGTAGTTATCTCTAAAATTTAACTTAGGGTTGCATGTGTGTCATGAATTATCTCCTTAATCTTCCATTAACACCCTGTTGGTGACTGTAGATGAAGGCAAAATCGGAATCCTTCTGGTTCAGAGTAGGGATATGGCAAGATGACCCAAGACCAAGGTAGAAGCAGATGTTTGGAATGAGGGGCAACCATGAGAATAGATTCTCCTCCCTAGGATCTAAGAGAAATGATAATAGGGCCTCCTTTAAACAAGGAGTAAGAGTTGGTTCCATTCTTGTCTCGATCTGAAAAGTACATTTCTTAGCCTGACACTGGGAGTCACACATTCCTTTAGTGTATTTGAGCTCCCAACCTGGTGGTGTAAATACAGTGGGTGATTGCTCCTTTCTTGAAATCACATCTAATGCTCAACATTCTAGAATTCATTCATTCAACAAATATGTATTGAGGGCATACTATATGCCACACCTGTGTTCTAAGTACTAAATTATACAGCTGCAAATGAAACAGATAAAAATCCTTACCTTCCCAGGGTTTACAATGTAGTGGGGGGAGACAGAAACAAAATAAATAAGTGGAATTAATAGTATGTTTAATAACAATAATAGATAAGGAAAAACAAAAAAGCTGGAACAAGGGATAAGAAGGCATGTGTCATTATTAAAATAGATACCTACCCCAGAGTCAAGGGATAGAATATTACCTTTTAAGGCCAAAAGGCAAGGTTATGTTGGGCTAAATGAGCAAGAGTGTTAGTATATAAATTCCATTTATTTAAGTCCTTTGCCTGGCAGCCACAGATATAGAGGATTTTTTTTTTTTTGAAAGGAAACTCTGGGAAGAGATGAAAGAAAAGTGACTCTGTTCCTTAGGGTGGTAGTTCTTCCTCAGAGATTTGAGCTAGGCAAATTTCTTTCAGGCTAGGTTTGGAAGCAGAATGAGGGGCCTTCCTGCCATCTCCAGAAAAGGAAACACATGAAGAATCAAGGTTTAAGAGATACGAGGGCAGGGGTATCATTAGGACATGTAAGTCAGGGGAGGCCAAGAGAAAATAGAGTATCTTTGAATCATCAGGCAGGCCTTTACATGCGTTCATTATAAAAATCTAATTGCAGCAGGAAGGAAAGATAGTTTGAACACTTCCCAAACCCAGAAGGCATTAGAAGGGAATAATTGACACATTGACCCATTCAAAAAAGGCCAAGGCAGAGTCAGGACTAGATTTTAACCATGTACTTATCATACGTATAATATCTTTTTTGTTACTGGAAGATGTTCTTGCTAAAATTAGCAAAAGGGCACACTGTCCAAACCTTACACCATCCTTTCACTGGGAGAACTGCAGCCTCCTTGACTGTCCATGCTCCAGTTGAACCGGTCCTGGCTAAGGGACTGGATGTAGGGACATCTTCATGGTTTCTTCACTTCCATTTGGAAAACCAATGGGAGCGGTGGTCTCTTCTCTTTTTACATGGAATGCAAACCTAGGTTGTTTCTGATATACAACAAGATATAATTAAAGCATTTTCTGGTTGAACTCAACAACTTGCCTGCTAATAACTACCTGTAATGCCTAGGAAATTGTGGTTTCACATTGCTTCTAGCAACCTCCACATTGCCTTCTAATGTTTGCATGCTTTCTCAACACATCAAACAGCAAATTTTACCCTATTTAACTGCAATATAGTATGGGAAGTTTAATTAGAAACTTATTTTTAGAAGCAGCCTTATTGGAGACGATTGCCTAAAAAAATAGCAAAAAGACAGGAACTGTCTTCCCTCCCTCAACATTAGGCTGCCCTGAAATACACCTTAGTTCGTACCCTCCGTCTGAAGATGAGCAGAAGGAAGAGACCTTTGTTAGCATTTTGTTCATGCCAAGAGTGAGGTTGCAGCAGTGCTATCATTACTGTTTTTCATTTTAATTTTTAAATACCACTGGCAAATGTGCTTATTGATGGGGGAATATTTGGACTTTTTTGACTTTTACAAATTGTAAGATTTCCTTACTCAGGAAACACTGGGTAACTTTGGCTTTTTCTAATACTCTGATTTCAAGATGATATTGAGACAGGAAGCTGAAAGAGAAGTATGGTGAAGAAATTATTCAGTTTATATGGAGCCATTTATTAGAGATTGGGCTGCTCGTGGGGAAAGGCTGTCACTCCCATCTCTAAGACTTAAATGATAGCTCTTCAAGTCCCACAGGTCTGTAGTGTTTTTAAAGAGAAGCAATGAGCCCTCAAAGCTGGTTGTCAAATATTTCACCAAGTGGGAAGCTCCAAAACTGGATACCTGAGACTCTGATCAAGACTGGTCTTCTGGAAATATCAAGGCAGAAATCTTCTTTATGATTTGATTTACATGACTTAAGATTCTTTGTCTGGCACAGCCTGCCACGCTACTGTTAAAGATCTACCTAGCTTGATAGCTTTTTATTCATAAATGTAGGCCTGGGTGGAGATAATTAAGCCTCTAAGCCAACTTTAATGTCTACCTGTAGTGACTCAACTTTCTGTTATCCTAACCTAATCTTAGCTGAGCACCAGCACTTTATAAGCCCTGGTATTTTGATCAGCAGTAGGGGTGGGGGCCAAAGCTAGAAGAAAAATGCATGAAAGCCGAAGAAGAACTGCAGTCATATTTTGTTTTGGTCATGGCCTATTCCATTTCTCATGTAAATTCCCAGTATCTTCTAAAAGGAGACCTGGATTACATTGGGAAAAAATACTCTATCCAATGAGTCTTTGCCTTGGAATGTTGATAAAAATTTGTGAGTTCTTTTAGGCTATGATAGGGAAAGCTTAAGTAGCTTAATAGCACCCTTGCTTTCCCTAGACAGTAGGGAATGGGCTTCTCCTTGGCTCCCTTACGCCCATGTCAGTCAAACCATATACATTGACACATAGCAGCAGTCATGTGTCAGGGGACTACTTGAGGTAAATCCTGTGCCCACACCTTTCAAGTGGCTCCTGGCTTTCCACTGGCATGTCAAGCTATGTATTGGTAATTAACAGATGGAAACATGGAAGCATACTTCCTCAATCCCAGTTTTAATGGGGTGTAAACCCACCTAAAAGGATAGCAGAACTTTCTCTAGAAGGTTCCTCAGGGTACAGCTTCCAAGACACATAGCATCAGAGCACAAAGGGTGGCAGGCTGCAGGCGGAGGTATCCAGATTCTCTGTTACAAAGAAGTCTGGGGGAAGCAGTGACTCCGGGCAAAATAAAGAGCCTCCTCACTGCTGAAAAGAAGTGAGGAGAATTAGGTGAAACCAAAGAGAAAGAAGGAATCCGGGGAAAGTTTATTTCTCAGAAATGAACAGAAAGTAAGATGTCCCTGAATGACCCTGGTATCCCTAGTATCCAGAAGGCACCAGTGCTGGCTGCAACAAAACATTTAAGAAGTTGTTCTCAATGCCCCCTGCCCTTTGTTTTTGCTCAGCTGGCAGAGTCTTTCCTTCAAATTATCCAATGAAATAGAATGAAACTTATTGTCTGGAAAGCGAAGGAAATAATGCAAATGAATTCCTAAAAATTGATTAAACAATTTCCTTCTCTTCCTCCCTCCCTCCATCCCTTTCTTCTCTCTCCCTCCCTCTTCCCCTCCCTCCTTTTCTTCCTTCTTTTTTGCCCCTTTTTTCTTCCTTCCTGTCTTCTTTCTTTGCTTTCTTCTTTATCTATTTTGGTTAGAAAAAAAAATCCATATCCAAGAAGAGCAGAACACTTTTCAGAAATACGCATATGATTTGGGAACCTAAGCATTGTTCCTCTCCGAGATGCCGCCCGAGGAATCTACATCTAAAAGGTCCTCCAGGGATGTGTTCCCATCAGTACTACTTTTTGTTACATGGAAGAATCGTTGGACTGAATTCTCTACTAAAATTAATTATAGGTTTGCACTGAAAACATGCGCATGGGGAATGCAGAATTTGTTTCCTATTAAGGCGTTCTGAAAGAAGCCTAGAAGAAAAAGCCCATTGTTTTTGTTGATCAGAGCTGCCACCAAGTGTGGAGGAATCACAGTGGCCACCTAGTCTAATCCAAGGAGAACAGAATCATTAAAAGCTTCTTCATTTACTTGACTCATAAAACCCATTTAAAAGATAGAGAAAAATGCCAGAGGTAAGCTGGGAAAGTATTTGGAAATTGTGCTGAAATCATCAGAAAGAGGGTCCTTGTGGCTCTTCCCCAAATCAGGACGAAGACCAAAGTAAAATGACATTTTAGTCATCAACCTGGCCAAAAGTGGCAGAAGACTAGGGTGACATGGGAGCTATTTGCCCAGGGTGCAAACGCTCATGAGTGAATAGATGCTGTTGTTGAAATTTGTAAGTCCCTGAGCATAGATTAACAAACAGGAACACTCCATGCACCAAATCTCATCTTAATAAGTTTTTAGGTTATTCTTCCCCCCACCCCCTACCGTTGAGAGAGGACCACCCTCTGTTGCCCAGGCTGGAGTTCAGTGGCACTATCATTGCTCGCTGCAACTTCAACCTCTCAGGCTCAAATGATCCTCCAATCTCAGCATCCTGAATACAATTTTGTTGAACCTTTTTAGATTCCCTGGACTGCTTTTAACACCTGCATAAGCAAATGGGGGAAAAGAAATCCTCATCTTCCTTTACCCCCCTTTTCTTACTCTCATTCTTTTCTCCTCCTCCTTCTCTCCCTTCCTTCTTTCTTTGTCTCTCTTGCTCTCTTTTTCTTGTTCTTTTCACTCTTTCTCTATGCAGTATTTGTAGAACTGAAATTAATTGTGCTGTCTCCAAAATGAGTTTGTTATGGGGGTCGGTAGCCTCTGACTGAATGGCCCTAAAGTTCCTGGTTTCATTACAAATATCTGTATTTTTTTCCTGCTTCCTGAAAGCAGCTCTCGCTTTAGAAATCCCTCAAGCAGCTCAGCTTGTTTTAGTTTTTCATAAACTGTCCAGCTTTCATTTATTCTCTGTTAAGTTACCTAAGTGGGCAGGCAATGTTCTCTCTGATTGCCAAGAGGACAACAAAAATTCAAAAGAAAACAAAATCTTAATTAGAAATCATTTGGCTCAACAAAAAGAAGGAGACATATTCTTCCTTCCAGAAATCTGAGGACTCAACCAGGTGGCCATCTCTTAACAAGAAAACAGTCTGTCTTTATGACAGGTAGGTGCATGGGTCGCTTTGGAGAAACACATCTCTTGGATCCCTGGTGTTAGGGGAATGTATGTGAGTGGAGGGGAGGGTGGAGATGTGAGAAACCCACAGAGAGGTTGCCATCACCAGACGGATGCTTGCTCACAGTCATCACAGGGTACTGGAATGTTGACTGCGGCAACTTGAATCACGGTATTCACTGAAGCATGAGCCTTCAGCGAGCAAACAAGCTGATCTTGTGCCGGTTGGGAGAGGGTGGGATGATTCTTGGAGCTCAAGGTGAAGCCCTAGCCAGGAAGAGATCTGTACTTCCAGGAATAAGGCCGTAATGCCTGTCTGTATTCATGAACCGGTTTAGAGATTAAGGTCATTCATGTGCCAAGTGACAAGGCTTAAAGATACCCAAGGAGCAAGAATGCTGAGCCCATACCACAAACAACGCGAGGGGACATTTGTACTCTAGGCCAAAGCATTATTCTAGGATTTACAATTAATATATGAATGTTTTGTTGGAAAATTACAGCTAAAAGCAATGTTCATGATTATTGAAGCAGTACTATAACTGTCTTTTCCAAGTTTTATTACAGAATATTGCAAATCATCTAATGTTTCCTAAGGGAACAAAGACTAGAAATTCATGTAATGGAGTTATTAAGAAAAGGAGGGGAAAAAGAGCACAATTTTGTACTGCTGCAATGCCAATTCTCCAAACTCAAAGATATTTAATATTTCACAAATCCTTATAACCACCCCATGAGGTTTTACACAATACTTCAAAGAAAAGCCTTTTTCTTGGCTTTATTTATTTATTTATTTATTTAAATAGGGAGCTCTGTTCTCAACTATTAGGTGCATGCAAGGTTCTGATCCTAGTCCCAGATATCAACACAGTGAACTTATTTGGACTTGGATAGAAAGTGAATTCTCCATCTATGGACATTGCATGGAAATCTATTTGATTCAACTCCTAAACTCCAAGGCTGAAAATCACTGGAAGAAACCTCTAGGTGGTATGCTTTAAGGTCAGTCCTTGATAGACTTACATGGGATGCAGAAGCACAATGTCTCTAATCATATTCAGATTAAATTTGGCTATTTTGATTATTGAATCCAAGAGTGTGATTAGCTCTGAATGTTCCATTCTTTGAGTCAAGAGACCATATATTTTCTCCAGATGAAATTATTCCAAGTGGAGCAAATCTAACATTTTAAGGTGTTGTCTATACAAAAACAAATAAAAGAAAAATGCAGGCAGGCAAACTATTGGCATCTTTCAGATAAATTCTCCTCCTTTCCAATAAACTGTTGGCATTAGTGAAGGCAGTAAGCCTGCTGGTGTGGGTCTCAATAGGGATTAGGCTAAACCGGATTTTTTCTCATGTATCTAAATGGGTGGAGTTTTGAACAACAGAGTTCCTGTTGGATATTAAGAGATAAATAATAATAAATATCTCCCTTCCTTCTTCCCTCTCTCTGACACCCTCTATTTGTCTCTGTCTCTATCACTCACAAGTCATACATACACACCAATTTTTGTTCTTGTTTATTTATATATTAAAATGTTCTAAGAAGGCTTTTAGAAGACTTTCAGAAGTACTTGCAAAAAGATAATAAGTGAATCAAAAATCCTGGTGAAAGGCTTTCTGTCTCTATAAATTTGCTTTTATCCTGATGTTTTATGTGAATGGTATCTAAGTCCATATATACACACACACACACACACACACACACACACATATATATATATATATATATATACACACACATATATACACATGGTATATAGATACATACACATATATACACATGTATATACAGTATACATATACATACAGCATATATATACAAATAGTATATACATATATGTATGAGCAGTATATATATAAATAACAGTATATACATAAACAGACAGCATTTATATAAAATCATTTATATGTATATGTAAACTATAACAAAATATCATAAACTGGGTAGCATATAAACAACAGAAATTTACTTCTCATAGTTCTGGAAACCAGGATGGTACCTCCAAGATTAAGGTGCTGTCAGATGCAGTGTCTGGTGAGGGCCTGTTTTCTGGTTTAAAGATGGCACCTTCTCACTGAGTCCTCCCATTATGGAAGGGGTGAGAGGTTTCTCTTGGGCCTCTTTCACATGGGTAATGATTCCATTCATGAGGGCTGTGTCCTCATTATTTAATCACCTCCCAAAGCCACCACCTTTTAACATCATCATATTTTTGACTAGGTTTCAATACATGAACTTTCTTGGAATGCAACAGTCAAACCACAGCAAATAGAATCATATGATAGGCAGTAGGCTTTCATGTCTTGTTCCTTTCACTTAGCATAATAGTTTTAAGGGTTATTCATGTTGTAATAATTACATTTTCATAACAGTAATTTGTTCACTTTTATTGCTGAAATTTCATTCAATGGATAAGCAACATATCCATTAGTTGATTGACAGATACTTGGATTTTTTTTCCAGTTTGGGGATATTATAAAGTGTTGCTTTATTTTGTACATTTTTATCAGCTAGTTCTTTGTCATGCTTTATATTCATCTGCTCTCAATTCTTATTTTCCTTCATATTCACTCTTAATATATTTGTTTTAAAACTTTTAATATATTTTACAGATGTTGTTTCTTATTCTATCTCTCAGAGGACATAAAGTCCTTTTAAAAATTAGATTTTGAGAAGACTACCATTTCATTTTCTCAAGAGTCATCTCATCTCTTACATGTTTGCTATTATTCACTGTAGTTAATTTTTGTCCTTTGTTTTGAAATTTTATTTTGTATGTTTATCTCAAAGGACTTTTAAATTTTCCTTCTGTTTTTCTCTTGCTCATTTCTCCTTGGTGGTTTTGCAGTTGCCCCTACATGAGTCCCTATGGATTCTTAGTACAGAAGCAGAATTTACATTGGGTCTCCTAACTTCTGCTCCATAGTGATGAAGGAAGTAGCGATTCTATCAGTGAGCCTGTCTTTGGCTTTCACAAGTTCTGTCCATGGCTGCTATATATCACTCTGTCAACCAGTCAGCTATACACAGTCATCATTTCAGGCAGGAATTCCAGCCTTCTTCAGCCTCCCTTCATGAACAGTGAAATCCCACCCAGCCCTCTCCAGTTTTATGAAGTTCAGTTGGTGAGCCTAACCATGGCACTCTACTCATGCAATGCTTTTGGTCCCAGTTGACCCACAGAAATTCAACTCTTGGATGCCTCTGCCTGCTTCTGATATTTAAGTCTGGCAATATGCTAGTCTCTGCCTTATTTAGCACTGTGGATTTTCATTTTACTTTTATTCAGTTAGACTTTTAACTTCTTTTACAATATGGCTATTTAAAAAATATATAACATAATATACATACAAAAAAGCACACATGCCGTATTGAACAGCTGGATGTATTTTCATGAAATGAACATAACTTTTCCAAAATCAAGAAATAGAGCATTACTAACACCCAGAAGCACCCACAGGCTCCCTTTCAGATATTCCCAACCAAAGGTAACCATTATCTTGATTTCTACCTGCACAGGTGTGGTTTGGTTCCTATTTAGGGCTATTACAAATACTACTGCTATATACATACTAGTACATGTCTGCTGATGAACATACGTGCACATTTCTATTAGGCACATTTTCAGAAGAGAAGTTTTGCTGTCAAGAAGAAGGCTTATGCTCAATTTTAGTAGATACTGTTAAGCAGTTTTCCAAAGTGGTTGTACAAATTTATACTTCCATCAGCAGTGTTTGACTTGTAACGGCTCCATATATCCTCCACGTTTTGGCATTACCAGTCTTTTTCCATGTAACGTGGTATCCTTTGAGTAAAAAGATACCTATATCTACATAGATATGCTTTTTATATATAAAAAAGTGATATATAGTTTTTGATATGTAAAGCTAGCATATATATATGCTGGCTTTTTTTTTTTTTTTTCTTAAGGGAAAGGGAAGTGGGAGCTCTTAGCACAAATTCCCAGCTCTTTCTAGATCTAATCAGTGTAACATGTGTTCTGAGGCAGCCCTAATCAACACAGCCCCCTCCTCCCAGTTTGGCTTTTTTCCCTCTGACCCCACAAGATGCTTCCTTTCAATAAGCAGACCAGTCTTTCGTGCGGTTTTTATTCTTTAAAACATAAACAAGAAATTAGGTGGCCATCTTTTTTTCTCTGTTGCCTCCTTTTCAAGCCTTATTTTGGGATTTCTAAGAGTTGGTTATTCTGTTCTTTTATGAGTAAGGTGGTACAATAAAAACGATAGAAAGGGTAAATATATATTTACCTTATTTGTAGAAAAACCTACCAGCTTATTTAACTCTTTTATCAGTGTTTTGCTTTTCCCACTTAATTGTAGGCCTTGAAAGAGAAGAAACTATGTCTCATTCTTAGATTTTGAGACTTACCTGTAGATTTTTGTTAGGCATATATTTTTTAAAAGAGTCATTTGTTAATCTAAAAAATGTCTTTTGGGGCTGCTAGAAGTGATCAAATAATGGTAGAAGTCTTTCTATAATATTTTTACATCATAAAATGCAAACATTCACAAGGTGGTCATGGAACAAGTGCCATAATCCATTTATACCATAGTGAGAACACATTTGGGTGATAATTTTTATGAGAGCAGTGTGATAGTTTAATTTTGAAACGTTACAGCTCCTCATCTGCAGCAGTGGATTCCCTTTGTCATCATTTTGAATCTGGGATGTCCTCATAACTTGCTTTGGTCAATGAAATGCAGATAAGTACAGTATGTTAGCTCTGAACGTAGGCCTCAAGAGTTTTTGTGGTATCTCCTTGCTTTCTCAGAACTCTGCCACCATTATGTACAAGCTCAGGTTAGCTGGTAAATAGAGGCCAGTGGAGGTAGAACGAAGTATCCCAGCCAACAGCTAACTTTCGCAAGCACAGGGATCTCACAGTGTGTACCAGCACAGCTGCGCCTGACCCACAACTGACCACAAATATGTGAGCCAGCTCAATCAAGACCAGAAGATGTACCAAGATGACCCTTTGACTCTTGAGCAACACAACGGATTATCAGCTTAAGCCCACTGAATTTGATGGTATGTTGTTACCTGGCAATCACTAACTAATATAGACAGGTAGAGACCAGTCAGCTGAGGTGAAGACATGCACCTATGAGAAAAGTAGTCTTATCACAAACTTCCTTCCTCTTGATCTCTCTCCATCTCATCCTCAAAGCTGTAAACATCTCTAGTGGCACTGTCTTTCACTGTTGCTTGCCTTGCTTTACTCAACATATCAGACACAAAACCAGCTCTGCTTGTATAAAATGTCTGTTCCAGTTGACTTTCACCAGGGTGTCTGTAGTGAGGGAAAGAATATACAATAAATGTAAGTTCTTATGCATTTGCAAGACAAAGCACTTTAACAAAACAAAAAGTGTAATTAAGCTTTGTCATTTGCTAGATAATGTATAGCAAGAAACACCAAAACAGCAGCCAGCTACAGAAATGATACATTTAAGGGCTGATGCTGGAGAGCAGTCCCTTTGGGCTCAATTTCTTAGCTTCTCTTAAAGCTAGAGTCTGAACAATACAGCATAAAGACAAACTTTGACTTTGACAACAGATATGAGAAATGATCATATCAAATTTTATTATAATTGGATAAACAGAGACTTTTGAATAAAAAGTACTTATAGGACAATACCTAAAAATATAATGTACACACATATACACAGAAACGAAGTGTTATACATGAATTGCCATCATGAACTGTGGACATCGTTGTCTCTAAAATAATATGTATTGTTTACTGAGAGCTTTTTAGGGGCTACCTGACTTTCATTATTTTTGAGAGCCCTAATTACATTTTATGTGGTAGCAGATATAATTTCCCTAGTTTAAAGATGAGGAAACTGAGACCTGAAACTGTGATATAGCTTAACCAAGATAATATAGTTAGTGGTAGATTCAAAGCTCCAGTAGAAATGATCTAATTCCAGTGCTCATATTCCTGAGATTACACAGCATTTTTGCTTTACATATGTGTATTAATAGCATCAGATACATATATAATATATTTGTATATGTGTATATATGTATATTTATTATGTATATATATATCCAGTATTTCTTAAGTTTTATTCCTCTTTACATTTCAGTTTTACTCTTGTCTACTACAATTATCCTCATACTTAGTCCAGATGGAAAAAAACAAATAAGCAAACCAAGAATTACTTTGTGGTTACAGTGTAAGAGGCATAGGTCATACAAAAGACATTTTAAATACATTATCACATTTACTCCTTCAAACACTCTTAAGTAGTGGATTAAAACTTTACAATTGAGAGAACCAAGATTTAAAGGGTTGGGTAATTTGCCCAAAGTCACGTAGCTGATACATGGCAGAGTTGAAATTTGGACATTACTGTGATTTCAAAATCTATATTCTTTGAACTAAGCCACTTTTTCCAATAATACATTTTTCCAACGTTTTGAGGATATGTGTGGCACCTAAATTCCTTTACTGCATGCAGAAAGATCTATTCTGATGACTTAGAAGCCATTTTCACCTCTGTTTTCCTGCTCCCTTTTAAAACCTCCTCAAGTACTTTTTTTTTTTTTTTTTTTTTTTTTTTTTTCTGAGTCTTATTTTTTTTTTTTGGGATTTTTCTTCTGTAGCTAGAGGGTGAGTCAGTGATTTTAGAAAGAAGTTTTAAGTGCATGCTTTTGTTTTTGTAAGTTTCTGAATGCCTCCAAAAATGTACTTTGGTAGATCTGAAGCCCAGCGAGGCAGAGGCCATAAATACTTGAGTTGGGAGTATTGTTTTAGTTAAAATTTATAGAGTGATTCAGGACTCCAGTTCAATTTTCATAAATTGACATCATACAGTCTCGATGGGAAATCTGCCTTAAAATTGCCATGAGACTCCCTGGAAGATGAACCTTTTAAAAATGCCTTCATTTCACTTGTTAGCAAATTCATGTCTCCAGCCCAACAGATCCAGAAATTGAACAGTTCCATTCCTGTTTTTATTATCTCTGTCATCTCCTTGAAAGCAATTTTGAGGGAGCTTCAAGTGTCACTGTTTCTACCCTTAAAGCTACTCAGGCTGGCAAAGTAAACAACATAATTTATCTGAGCAAAAATCATGTTCCAGTTTTAGAGAAGTGTGTCTTACTTTTCACAAAACTCTCAAGAAATCTAGGAGGAAATCAGGACTAGTTTTAGGGTGTAGACTGTTTCCATTTGTTTATGAGTTTGAGTTCTAATTTTCCGTCAAAAACATCTTCTGGTGGTGGTGTCACAGAACCAGTGAATTAAGTGACATTGTCTTGACATATTTCCATTTTTTGGACTTGACTCCAAACTTGGAGGATTGGAATTTTGACAACAACATCACTGAAAACTTCTAGAAGTAAATAAGTCTGACTATAGCCCGAGTGAAAGTAAAACCATTAAATAGTTGGAATCTCCTCAGGGACAGGAACTGTATAGATTGCACATAGTGGCTAACACAATGCCTGAGGCGTAACAGGTACCAAATAATCATTTGATGAAAGTGAGATCAGTGCCCCTGAAAAGTGTTATACATTCAGGAGAATAAATCTGTGCTTTCAGTTGCTTGTCCAGACTGTCTCAGGCCTCAGTGAGTGATTTAGAATCTTCCCTTAAGATAGTGATTTTGTCCCCCAGGGGACATTTGATAATGTCTGAAGATACTTTTGTCGCAATTGAGGGAGGGCTGTTACTGGTATCTTGAGGGTGAAATCTAGGGAGGTTGCTGAACATCTCACAATGCAAGGATAGCACCCACAACAAAAAATTATATGGCCCAAATGTCAACATGCTGAGTTGAGAAACCCTACTTCAGTTTTCCTTCAACTGGAGCTAGACTTGAAATCCCCAGATCTAGAATTGTAGGTGACAGTATGTGGTAAAGAATCCTTATACTCCTAAATATTAGTACCAATTTAAGCGTTCCAGGGAAAGCAGTTATAAATAACTTGGCTTATCCAAGAACTCTAGAGAAAATACAGCCTTCAAGACCATTTGTTAAACTCACCGTTAAGAACCAAAACTTATTTTTCTATCTCACTCTCTTGGCTCTTTGCCTCTTAAGAATCTTCCCCCACTCCAAGTGACAGTCTTCCAAGTATTCTTCAAGTGTATCCATTGTAAAAGCAGAAAACCACTGGGCACTCCCTATGAGATGAAGATCACATCCCAAGTAGAAGTTAAATGCTTTTGTAATCCACTTACAACAAGTCTGTACACCCTATAAATTGTCTTTTAGACATCTCATTATGCTTTTTATCTTCATTTTTAATTGAAAACTTAAAGAATTCCCTGCTCAGATCTCCATATACTGCTTAAAATGGGATTAAGTAGTTATACAGTATATTTTTTTCATATACTTATTGTGCTATTACTTTTGATAAAGTCCAGAAGGAAGTCTGGCATGCTCTTTTTTGTCAATCAAATACCAAATGGATCAACTGGACTGACTTGTAAGCGACTAGTCAAACAGCACAGTTTAGACTCATATAATGGAAAAAAATATACTGGTATGGAATTTGGGATACTTTGGTTCAAGTTCTGGCTCTCCAATCAACTGGGTGGCTATGGGAACATTACATGATCTCTAGGGGCTTTACTTTTTTAAACTGTAAAACAAGAAAGTTGCATTACAGGGTCCAAGTCTTTTTTATTCTAATTTACTAAAGGAAGTTATTTTAATATTATACCATGACTAATAGGGGAAAAATGAAACTACTTGTATTGGTATACAGATGCTCCTCTGCTTATCATGGGTTATATTCTGATAAGCACATCATAAATTGGAAATGTCTTGAATACCTCTAACCTATGGAACATCGTATCTTAGCCTAGACTGCCTTAACTGTTCTCAGAACACTTACATTTGCCTAAAATGAGGAAAAATCATCTAACACAATGCCTACTTATAATAAAGTGTTCCATATCTCATGTAATTTACTGAACATGGTACTGAAAATGAAAAGCAGAATGGTTGTATGGGTTCTTGAGGCACTACATGCATGTGGTTTTCATACCATGAAAACGATGAAAAATCATAAGCTGAGTTATTGGAAGTCAGGGACCATCCATATTGATCTCTCTTAAGTATTACTGCAAATACTCAGATAAGTGGTTAAACTTTGGGAAATGTGAGAGATTAGGAGGTTACTATGGACACATGCCATGATTAAGAAAATGGTCTTTGGCCTGGTCTTACCATCATCAACATTTGTACAGTATTGCTATTTAAAAGTTCTCATGGTTTGGGGACACATTTACAATAGAAAATTATATAATCGCCATAATCAAAATCCAGTGCTAGGAACACAGAACTAATAGAAATACATATTTTCTAAGGAATACTGCCAAATTCTTGGAACCTTTCCTCTCAGAAGTTGAATTTTTCTAGAGGACCTCTTAAAATTGTTAAGAATATTTGAAAGCAGCCTGCACTTTTTCAACTTAATTGAATACACCAGCCAGGTTTCTGTGGTTGAAAAAAAACAGAAATTAACACTATGTGGTCATCAGGCTCCAAGGTGACCTCCAATAATCTTTGCCTCCTAATAATCACACCCTTGTATAGACCCGTTCTCATTGAATCAAGGTTCACACTGGCTGACTAATAGAATGTGACATAAATGACATAAAAATGAAAGCATCTCATTACAGTTTTTTTCCTTCCATTTTTTATTAAAAAATTTCAAATAGCCTCCTTGTATTTCTGTTTCCTTTATCTATAATTTCTGAGGCTAGGCCATAAAACTCATCTACTTCAGTCTCCTAGATACTTGCTCTGGGGTCTCCTGCCATTATGTCATGAGGATTCCCAAGAAAGCCCATGAGAGAATATAAGTTAGCATAGCCACAGTGGAGAGCAGTCTTAAGATTTCCCAAATAATTTAAAATAGAACTACCATTTGATCCATCAATTTCAGTACTGGTTATATACCCAAAGGAATATTAATCCTTCTACCATAAAGATACATGCACACATATGTTTATGGCAGAACCATTTATAATAGAAAAGATATGGAATCAACCAGGATGCCTATCAGTGGTGGAGTGGATAAAGAAAATGTGATATATAAACAGCATATATACACCATGAGTTAGACTTGGTTTTTTGCTCAACCCTTGACCAAGGAAGAATGGAGCTATTAAAAAATGACATCATGGCCTTTGCAGCAACATGGATGAAGTTGGAGGCTGCTATCCTAAGTGAATTAATGCAGGAACAGAAAATCAAATACTGCATGTTTTTACTTATAAGTGGGAGTTAAATGATGAGAACACATGGACACATAAAAAGGAATAATAGACATGGGGGCCTGCTTGAGGGTAGAGGAGGGAAGGAGAGTAAGGCTTGAAAAAAGACCTATGAGTTATTATGCTGATTACCTGGTTAACAAAATTACCTGTACACCAAACCGTTACAACATGCAGTTTATCTGTGTAACAAACCTGCACATGCACCTCTTGAACCTAACATAAAAGATATTGCAATTTTTAAAAAAAGAAGAAGAAAGCCTGTGAAGAACAGATCTAAGGCCTCCTACCAGGAGCCTGCACCAACTTGTCAAACATTTGAGTGAGCCACTTTGGAAGTGGACCCTCCATTCCTGATCAAACCATCGTATGATTACAGGTTTAGCTGACATCTGACTGTAGCCCCCTGAGAGACCCTGAGCCAAAATCACCTAGCAAGACACTTCCAAACCATCAACCACTGATCCTGAGACACAATAAATGTTAACTGTTGTTTTTAAGCCACTAAGTTTTAGGGTACTGTGTTTTTCAGAAATAGATAAAAAAATATATATGACACTAACATAAAGCAATATAAATAAAAAGGGATTTATTGAAAGAAAATATGAAGGTTCATAAAATTGAATGAAATACCAGAAAAGGCTCAGGTTCTAAGGATAAATCTGAGGATCTAGGACATAGGACATAATGATTTTCAGAGTGCAGGTGTCAAAATGAATTTGTGACAACCATTTTTACGTCCTCCTACATTCTGTCTGACACACCACTAGAGATATCAGGTCTGATTGACTTAGCTTAGCTTTGTTTTTTGTTCATACCTTGACCAAGAAAAAATGGAGTACCATGATTGGTACTCCACTAAGAATGCATGCAATGGGAGATCTGTAGTTCCCCTGCGGATATCTAAGATGTTATTACCAAATAAGAAGTTAAGGATGCTGAGTAGACAAAACAAAACAAAAACAAAAAAAGCCGGATGTCATCTTGCAATAACCTGATAGTTCTGGAAATTGCCAAGGGATTGGTAACAGCAGACTTCACCCAACATTGCAAGGATCAGCCATATTCCTGCATAGGGTATTTTTCAGAGTCCATATAGCCTCAAAAGTGTGAGGCCATTAAAAGCCATAAGGAAAAGAAAGCAGTAAATAAAAATTGTTTAGTTTAATTTTGGAGATATTAGAGGTAGTCTTCATCTTCAGCTCTTCTGTGGCAATTTAAGGAGCTAGGCTAACAGAGTCTCTGGCATTTTCAATACATGGCTTCCAAGATTTTTCTGTGAAATATTCTATTTTAGTTAGTCAGAAGGGGAAGAGATCATTAACACATTCCAGAGTAATTACATCCCCTTGAAGAGCTTACCCTTCAGGCATCCACCCCAAAGACAAGAGCTCCACATATTCCCAGGCAGCCTGGCCCATTCACTGTATAGCCTGGGCTGTTAAGAAGCTTTATATATCTGTCTTCCTTGAACTTTGTTGGTATCAGTTTATACTTTAAGGCTGCATAGAACAGTTTTTGCTTCTTTCAGCTATCAGGTACCCCCTGAGTCTCTTCTACAGTAAAATACCTACCTCATTCATAGGTTAAATCTCCAGTATCCAAAGCAAATGCCATCAAGTACTTTTCTCATATAATGAGCTAGTTTTGCATTCCCTGCCTCGTTTATACTTTCTCTACATATAAACAATATCAGTAACTATTGATCCATGATTTTTTTTGAATCAAAACCTAATGTCTTAAAAAGCAATGCACACATATTATTACTTATATGGTTGACTGGAGGTTCTTCCGTTCTTTACTGAGCTCACTGATACATTTGTGATCAGCTGGAGATGAAGCAGGCAGCTCTGCTGAACTTGAACGGACTGTCTGATATATTTGGGATACAACTGTCTGTAGACTGGTGAAAGATGGTCTTAGGCTGAGGTAGCTAGACTCCCCTTCACATGGTTTTTCACCCTCCAGCAGGTTAGCTTAGGCTTGTTCATAAGGTGGAGAGAGTTCTTTGAAAAATGAAAACATGCATGGCCCCAGTATATCTAGCTCAAAAGTGTTATACTGTCACTTCTGTCACTTTCTGTTGGCTAGAGAAAGTCATGAGGCCAGCCCAGATTCCTGATAGGAGAAATAGAGCTCACCTGTTTATGGGAGTTGACTTTGGGAGTAGCAGCAAAGTCACATTGCCAAGGGCATGGATTCGGGGTGGGAGTGGAGAATTGGGAAGTAGCAGAGACTAAAACAACCAACAAACAAACTCTAGAGAGTCTGATTTTATTGAATGACAATCTGTTTGCATCTAATATTAAGGTCTTAATCAGAATCAGGAGTAAATCAAGTAGATTTGGCAAATCGTAACATCCTCTTTTTCAACACTAAGAATAAAAGTAGAAAACAGAAAGATCTAATGTCTATTTCACATTCACACTTGACTTAAGCATGTTGCATTGAATCAGAGTTTGGCTGAAGAAACGGAATAATTTTGGCTGCTATTAACCTGTGTTGTTTTTTCTAAAATGAATGACTAGAGGCTTTTCTGGTGTTGCCTCATCCACTTAGAAGAGTCAAAATAATGTGTAAACAATTGTACTTTGAACAATAATCTAAGAAAGAACATGAGAATTAAATAAGTAAAATGAAAATCTGGAGTCTGTGAAAGAGAAGGGCATGCAGCCCACATGTTTGGGATTGGCTGAAAACTGGATTTGAATCCTCAATATGGGAGACAGTGAGTGAGTGTCTCCCTGTGGTCCACTTTTCCACTGGAGAATTGTACAATCCAGGCCATAAGAGAGCATCCTGACTCTCCTAAGCATTGAAGCTAGCTTGGGGAGTGTTTGGGAGACTGTGAGAAGAAACTGCTCTGGGAAGTGTCCTATGAATGCCATTATACCTAGACACCTAGAGTAGAACTGCATTCTTGATCCTAGCTCTTAATAAGCTGTGTAGTGTCCTGGGAGCTTGCAGAAGCATCAGTCTTTGGCATTAGAGAGACTTAGTCTGGGACATGAAGAGCTGGAGCTCAAGTAGGGGAGGGGCTCCCAGAGCCGGAAGTGAAGAGTATAGTGTGGGCATCTGTCACTGGCACCACAATAGGCTCACCCTAACCCCTGGGACTAGAGCAAGAGGAGAGTTATCGATGAGATAAAATATTGACCTGGCAGTGACTCCTAAGACCAGGGTTTTTGGCAGACTAGAAGCAAATTGCAGCAACTACCTGACTATCTCAAGTGCCTGACACAGTTGAGATGAGTGAGAAAGCTTCACCAGGTCTGATGCATGAAAGGGAATAGAATTCATTCCCGCTGGCCAACACTCTGTCACTGGGACTGCCCCTGTCTCCCATGCTGAGACCTTAGTGCAGCTGCAGTTACCCTCACCCAAACATTTTTCTAAGAGCCTGAGGATTGCCCTGCCACCCTGTCATAAACAGTGCTTGCACCTACCCTTGGGAGGCTTGAGTGTAGCTTCCCTAGTCCATTTCTGCCCAGCTTCATCCCCACATTCCACACATAAGCACCCCAAAATGGAGTGTAGGACCCAGACCCCTGGGCATTCCACAACCCAACCCACCACCTGGGACACCTGGGTACCTTTCCCAGCTAACAGAGAGTAGACATAAAGCCTGCTGCTACCACCAGGGCTAGCTCTTATCTGAAAGTGCCACCTACTGTCCTGGATATCAGTCCACACAGCCCGTTATAACTGCTGACACAATAGCACAGCACTCTGGAATGAGAAAAGCTTCTAGTGACCACTGCTATACCTATCCCCATTGCTATTCTGGCTGGTCAGGATGTTGTGAGCCTGCTCACACACTTGGTACACTGCTACTACACCTGCCATTTGATAGAGCCACCAAAGTAGAGTTTTTATAGCCAAGGGAGCCATATAGAGTCTTTGCCACTGAATATACCCAGAAAACCAAATGACCCTACCTAACATACACCATTGTTATATCTTCAAGTGAAAAAAGATCCCCCTTCACATTTACAAAAGTAAATTAAAAAATAAGAGGAAGCAACTATTACTCAAGATGTCAATAAATCAGTGTAAAGATACAGAAAACATGATAAAAAGGTAAATTATCATCTTCAAATGATCACAATAATTCTTTACCAATAGGCCCTAACCAAAAAGAAATCTTTAAAATGCCAGATAAATAATTAAACATATTGATTTTAAGGAACCTCAGGGAGATGCAAGAGAAACCTGAAACCAGTTCAAGTAAATCAGAAAATCAATTCAGAATAAGAATAAGAAATTTACCAAGTAGATACATCTCTTAAAAAAAAAAAAAAAA
>NW_016107346.1:1559843-1589372 GCF_001604975.1 Cebus imitator
CAGACCAAAAAAATTAAAAATTAAAAAAAAAAAGCAAAAAGGAATGAACAAGGCCTATAGACTATGAGATATATGGAGCTATATAAAGCAAACAAACAAATGAATTACTGGTATTCCTGAGTGGGGGAAGGAAAACCAAAACGTTTAGAAAACCTATGTAAGAGAATAGTTGACAAAAACTTCCTAACTCTAACAAGATATTTAGACATCCGAAGACAGCAAGCGCAATGATCTCCCAACAAATACATTGCAAAAAGGAAATCAACCTAAAATATTGTCATCATATTGTGTAAAGTCAATTTAAAAAAGAATTTTAAAGTCAGCAAAGGAAAAGCTTCTAGTCACTGGAAAGAAAAAGTCATCAGACTAACAGTGGGCTTCTTAGCAGGAAACTTACCAGCTAGAAGAGAATGGGATAGTATTTGCAAAGTACTAAAATTAAAGCAAAAAATAGCCACCCCAAAATGTTCTGTCTACCTGTATTAAGTATCATCAATGAAAAATAAATAATGTCTTTCCCAGACAAGAGAATATTGAGGAAATTTGTCACCACTAGACTAGCCCTGCAAGAAATGCTCAAAGGAGTTCTAAATATGGAAATGAAAGCATGATATTTACCACAATAGAAACACACAAATGTATACAACTCAGAGGTCCTATAAAACAATCAAAGAAGGAAGAGAAAGGAATCAAGTGACAACATGGCAGAATTCCACCAAACCACAAAGGCAAACAGAAAAATAAAGAATGTCTAAAACCACCAGATAACAATTAACAACATGATAGGAACAAAACCTCATATACCAGTATTAACCTTGACTATACATTGACTGAATGCTTCACCTAAAAGATATGGATTGGAGGAATGGATAAAAAAATGATTCAACTATAAACTACTTACAAGAAACTTACCTTACTTGTAAAGGCATATAGACTAAAAGTAAAGGGATGGAAAAAATATTTCTTGCAAATGGAAACCCAGAAGTGAGCAAGAGTAGCTATATTTATATTAGATAAAGCAAACTTTCAATTAAAATTAGTAAAAAAATATTGAAGGTCATTATGTAATGATAAAGGGAACATGTCAGCAAGAGAATATAACAGTCCTAAATATATATGCACCTAACACCAAAGCACCCTGATTAATAAAACAAATATTAGACATAAAGAAAGACAGAGAGTACAATACAGTAATAGTAGGGGAATTCAACATCCAACTTACAGCAGTAGACAGGTCATTGAGACAGAAAATCAACAACAACAGAAAAAGGGATTTAATTTGTACTTTGGACCAAATGGACCTATCAGATATTTACAGAACATTCTTCCCACGAACTGCAGAATATACAGTTCCTCTCAGCATATAAACATTCTTCAAGACAGACCATATGTGAGGCCTAAATAAGTCTCAACAAAATTTCAAAAATTGAAATCATATCAAGTATCTTCTCAGATCACAGCAGAATAAAACTAGAAATCAATACCAAGAGGAACTTCCAAAACTATACAAATACTTGGGAATTAAGGTGCTTTGGAACGATCTTTGGGCTGATAAAAAAATTAAGATGGAAACTAAAAACAATTTTGAAATGAATGAAAATGAAAACACAGCATACCAAAACCTCTGGGATATAGTAAAAGCACTGTTCAGGAAGTTTGTAACATTAAATGCCTACGGTGAAAAATTAGAAGGCTCACAAACTAACAACCTAACATGACACCTCAAAGAACTAGAAAAACAAGCACAGACCAAACTCAAAGTAAGCAGAAGACATAACAAAGATCAGAACAAAGCTAAATAGAGACAAAAAAATAATACAAAGGGTCAATGAAACAAATGCTGATTGTTTGAAAACACAAATTAAATTGATAAACTGCTAGTTGGACTAACCAAGAAAAGAAGAAAGAAGATCCAAATAAATAAAAGCAGAAATAATAAAGGAAGCATTACAACCAATGCCACAGAAATGCAAATGATTAACAGAAAGTATTATGAAAAATGATATACGCTCAAACTAAAAAACCTAGAGGAAATAGATAAATTGCTGAAAACAAACAACCTCCCAAAATTGAATCAGAAAGAAATAGAAATGCTGGACACTAATAATAAGTAGCAAGATTGAATCAGTAATAAAAATCCCCACACCTCAAAGAAAAGCCCAACAAGTTGAATTCACAGCCATATTCTACGAAACATAGAATTAAAAGCTAACACCAAGTTTGCTAAAATTGTTCTAAAAAACTGAGGGGAGGAAACTTTTCCTAACTCATTCTATGAGGTCAGTATCACTCTGACACCACTATCAGACAAAAATACCACAAAGAAAGAAAGCAACAGCCCAATATTTCTGATCAACATAGAAACAAAAATCCTCAGTGGAATACTAGCAAATTGAATCCAGCAGCACATCGAAATGATAATATGCCACAATGAAATGGGTTTTATACCAGGTATGCAAGAATGGTTCAGCATATACAAATCAATAAATGTAATACATCATATAAACAGAATTAAAGAAAAAACCATGTGATTATCTCAATGGATACAGAAAAAGCATATGATAAAATTCAGCATCAGTTTATGATAAAAACCCTCAACAAAATAGGCATAGAAGGAACATATCTCAAAATATTAAAGGCCATATATGACAAATTCATAACCAACATGTTGAATGGTGTAAAGTTAATAGCGTTTCCTCTAAAAACTTAAACAAGACAAGAATGCCTATTTTCATCACTCCTATTCCACATAGTACTGGAATTCCTAGTCAGTGCAATCAGGCAAGAGAAAGAAAAAAAAAAAAAAAAGGAGCTATCCCAATTGGAAAAGAAGAAGTCAAATTACTTCTACTCACCAATGATGTGATCTTACATCTAGAAAACCCTAAAGACTCCATCAAAAAGCTCCTAGATTTGATAAATGAATTCAGTAAAGTTACAGGACACAAAACCAATGTACATAACTCAATAGCCTTTCTACACATCAATAATCATGTAGCTGACAACCAAATCAAGAAAGTAATCCCATTTAAAATAGCTTCAAAATTAATAAAATACATAGGAATATATTTAACCCTGGAGTGAGAGATATTTACAATGAGAAAAACCTACAAAACACGGATGAAAGAAATTATAGATGACACAAAAAATGACAAAACATCTTATGTTCATAGGCTAGAATAATTAATATCATTAAAATGACCCTAGTACCCAAAGCAATTTAGAGATTCAATGTAATCTCTATCAAAATATCAGTGTCATTTTTGCGTACATTTCAAAAAAATATTCTAAAATTTATATGGAATGAAAAGAGAGCCTGAATAGTCAAAGCCATCCTAAGCAAAAAGAACAAAGCTAGAGGCATGACATTCCCTGACTTCATATTATACAAGGCTTTAGTAATCAAAACAGCGTGATACTGGTATAAAAACAGAAATGTAGATCTCTGAAACAGAATAGATATCCTATAAATAAAGTCATACAATTCTAGCCAACAGATCTTTAAAAAAATTGACAAGAACATACTCTGGGGAAAAACTCTCTTTTCAATAAAAGGTGATGGGAAAATTGAATTGCCATATGCAGAAGAATGAAACTGGACTCTTATCTCTCACTATATAAAAAAATCAACTCAAGATGAATTAAAGACTTAAATGTAAGATATAAGATCATAAAATTTTTGGAAGAAAACCTAGGGGAACTTTTTCAGACTTTGGTCTGGGCAAAGAATTTATGACCTTAAAGACTCAGACAACAAAAACAAAAAGAGACAAATCTGTGTTAATTAAACTCAAAAAGCTTTTGCACAGCAAAAGAAATAACTGACAGAGTGAACAGACAACCTGCAGAAAACAGGAAAATATTTGCTAACTATACATCTGACAGGGAATTAATATACAGAATTTAGAAGGAACTCAAATAAGTCAACAACATAACAAAAATGACAAATAATCTCATTAAAGAGTGGGCAAATGACATAAATAGACATTTTTCAAAAGAAGACATACCAATGGCCAATAAACATACAAAAAATATGCTCATCATCACTAACTTATCAGAGAAATGCAAATTAAAACCACATTCAGATGTCATCTTATGCCAATCAGGATGGCTATAATTAAAAAGACAAAAAATGTAACATGTTGGTGAAGGTGCAGAGAAAAAAAAATATTTATACATCATTGGTTGAAATGTAAATTATACAGCCTTTATGGAAAACATGTATATTTTTCAAAAGCCTAAAAATAGAACTATTTAATTCAGCAATCTCACTACTTGAAATTATGATATCAAGCATACCTGCATTTGTCTATTTATGATTAGATAAATAAAATGTGATTCATATACACAATGGAATACTATTCAGCCATAAAAAGAATGAGACAATGTATTTTGCAGCAACATGGATGGAACTGGAGGCCCTTATTTTAAATGAAACAACTCAGACACAAAAGACAAATATCACTGAGAAATTATAAGAGAAAGTGAAATAATGTATACACATGATTGTAGAGTATGGAATGATAGACACTGAATATTTAGAAAGGTGGTGAGTAGGAAGGGAGTGGAAGATGATAAATGATTTAATGGGAACTATGTATGCTAATCCAGTGATGAATACCCTAAAAGCCCTTACTTCACTGCCATGCAATATATCCATGTAACAAAATTACACCTGAACCTCATAAATTTATACAAATAATTTTTTTAAAGATGTGTTGAGTAAATACCTTCTATTTATTCCCCAGCAGCAGCAAGTTATCTGATTCAAACCTTGGAGACATAATATTTGTAAATAACTACGAATTGCTTCAATATTTTCAAAAAAACTGTCCTCACTGCCGTGAGCTTAGGCCTGCACCAGACAATGATTTAATGCTTAACAGATTCCTTCAACTTATAATCAGCTGTTATCAGATACAGTGTCTCTTCTCCAAAACACTCTTTCCTTTATCCATTCATTCCACATATATTTTTAAAGTACATCTTATATTGAATAATATAAATAAGTCACTTCAATAGTACACAGAATTAAGGAATGTGACTTATTGTGAGAAGACAAGGTGCAATTTAGCTTTTTTTTTCTTTTTTCTTGAAGAAATAACATATAAATGTGACTTTTGGGTTGGGAGTAGCCAGCCAGGTCTGCAAAGACTAGATATAAATGCCACGGCAGGGATTCATATAATGTCTTCTGGGAATGTGGGCTTGATGTCTCTTCTAGTGTAGCCTGGTATGGTGTTAATTGAGCTGAAGCTTGGAGCTTACCACTAGTCTTGAAGCCATCTAGCTTTTGATTCTAACATAGAATAATATTCTAGTGCCTGGTAGGAACAATAAAATATTTCCATCAGTCTCTGGAATAAACAAAGTAGATGTATCTGCTGTTAACTTTGTTGGAATTTGTTCCTGTGGAGTCTCTCAAAGTGAATGTGCAGAACTAGGAACACAATAAATTTAAGGCTCATGGGAATGTTGACTATATAATTTTGCCCTTTTATCTTAGATTTTAAGAAACTCTGCTTAACTTAATAGGGAAGGGGTGAAGAGACCTGGTTTACATTTGAAGTTATGCCTCATTCCACATTATAGCCCTAGAGAATTCTCTCAACTGTTCTCAATTTACTTACCAATAAGTATATTGGAGATACTGAATGAGTCAATCATGATTATTCTTAGTTTTACAAGGCTATATATTTATGCTGCTCATGGGTACCTCAGAACCACCATGGCATTCTGAGAGAGTGGGCAGCTGTGGCTTCATTTTACACAGGGAAATGATGAGGCCATGGCCAAGGTGAGTTTTATAAAAGTAGAATCTGACATAGGGACTTGGGGAGCCATTAAAAATCTTCCACTGATTTGATCCAACTCTTCTGCATATTTCAACAGCATGTTGCTGTATAGCTCTAATGGCTCCCAAAGATGCTTTGATCATAGCAAGATATTTAGTTAAGTTGCTACCACCCCAGGGAAATTGGTTCTCATCTGATAGGCCTTCCAGATGCAGGGGCTCTTTCAAATGCATGTAAGTGAACTAAACAAAGCCCTTTGGGCTAGTCATTAGTATGGTTACCATCACGGAGAAAGGAAGACACACAAAACCACAGTCCATAAGACCTTGACTTCCTGGGGTCCTGATTTCCTTATCTGTAAAATGAGAGGGTTAAACTAGATGACACTAAGGTTTCTGCCTGCTCTGAACTTCTGTGATCTCTCTTTTTAAATAAGTTTAAAAATCAAGAGTCATAAATAATAGTAAATATGTCATATTTCTTCTCTTTCTATCCAAATTCAAGTGAAAATGTTGATAGAGTCATAGCATACTAATTTATTTTATTCTCCTTGCTGATATTTTAGACATCTACATATTAAATGTCTACTCTGTAGAAGAAAACTGAGATCATACAACTTTCTCTAAGTACTCCAATATGGAATATGGGAGCTCTGGGACCAAAAAGTCACAATACTCAGGCTTATCAGAACTAGAGTTAGAGGTTCCTAGAAATAAAGTCACCCCAACAAAAGCTCATCTCTGGAAAGGACCTCTCATGCAAAAGGATGGCCCTGGTCTTTTGAACCGTGTAGTGAATACTTTTGGTGTATATCAAATCCCCTTTTCCAAACCAGTGTATGTACCATTCTTCCAGCTACTGTGGGTGTTGAATTGCTCACGCTTGTCCCCATCCTTATCTGAAGGATTGTTCTTGATCAAAAGTGCCAACTTTCCCAGAAGTTTATTCCACAACCTGGAACATCCTATAGCTAATGATGAAGGGAAAGTAGAGGCCAAAACCTTGTCTCAAAATGAGATGAGCTTGGTACAATCCATGGCCTAGAACCTCCCATGTGATCAGGCTGAGGCTTGACTTCAACTGAGACCACATCCCTGCCTAGCTCCTTCCATTCCTCTGCTTCTCTCTCTCTTCCTTTCCTCTGAGAGACTTCCCTCAGTGAATCATATATGCCCAAATTCCCTTCTCAGGCTCTGCTTCTAGGGAACTTGTCCTCAGATCCCAAAACCACACAGCTCTTCCCTGGGATTCAGGCATTGCTGCCTGAGACTATTCCCAGGTTTTACAGATCTTCATAACTCTCTAAGCCTTGCCACATGCAGGAAGCTTCATGGAGTAAAGGGAGAGCCACCCACTGCCTCAAAAATGTGTGGGAACCTCAGTAGGTTATTTTGGAGCCATGTAGAAATTTACTTCTGGTGCTAAATTGAGGAAACGGGGCTTGGATGATAAGTGGCAACCCTCTAGACCCCAGGCTGGCAAAGCAAATGAGGACAGAGCTATGCCCTATGATAGTAAATCTCAGGTCTGGCCCATCATTAGACAAAATCATCATTGGAGATGGCATCTCGAGGGTAGGAGTCACTGGTGGTAGACTGTCAAACCACAAAGCCAGGATATCTGTGTGAGGAAAGTACTAGAAGCTGGAATGCAAATATCAAACCCCCATCTATTTCTTTCTATTCCTCCATTGCTACAAGACAGTCTCTTCATAAGAAGGACAGATGAAAAGCAGCAAGAGCCTTTGAGGGACGTTCAATTTTATTCCCCAAGGCCTGGAAAGTGAGCATAAAGCATAAGTGAGTGCTGAAGAAGGACCTCACCTAGGAACCACTTCCTTCCTGGCTTGAGAAGGAGGAGATGGAAGCAGAGATGTCATTTTGTGTGAAATGCAACAGGCAGCAATGCGGGGAGGCCGCAGATGTGCAGAGAGAAAGGCAACCAGAGAATGTGTCTAAGGAGGAATTGTAGGCTACCTCACAAAGAGTTGGTGAAACCCCAGCACAGTGTAGAAACAGCAGAGACACTGGCCGGGGGAGTTACAGAAGCTTAGAAGGTGGGCTGCTGAGATAAATTCTGTGTGGGCTGAAGGACGAAAACTGGACAGCCCCCCTCCGCCCCCCCGTTTTCTCACAGTGCCTGAAGAAGCCTTAAAGCAAGAGCTCTGGAGACTAGGGCCTGGGTTCAAATATTAGCTCAGATATTTAATATCTGTGTGTCTTTGGAGAGGTCAATTTTGACATCTCTGAATTTGTCTTCTTATCTGTAGAACAGAGATAATAGTATCTGCCTTCTAGAATGGTAAGAGTCAACAGCTTTGTCTACATAAAGTATACAGAAGCATCTGTGAATTAAAGGCTTTTGCACTGCTTAAGCTCCCAGAACTCTGACACTGCTCTGGCCTGAATTATTTTCCCAGCTCAGAGAAGTGAGGACTTAGAGACATACTTTCCACTGAATAAAGCTAAATTTCATTAGTGAATAAATTCATAGCCACCACAGGAATTTTCTACCAAAGATGCATCCACCTAAATTGTTTCTGATTTCACTCTAACTTTTAGTTCATATATATATATATATATATATATATATATATATACACATATGTATATATATATAAACATGTTGAAGGTAATAAGCTAGAGAAGAAACATATATATATATATATATGTTTCTTTGAACTTTTGTATTAGATGAAGACAGAGAGAGAGAACTCTCAAGCAAGCTTCAGTTTCTCAGGGAAAGCCCATGAATTGATGTAATCTAAAGAAAGCAATAATGCTGTTTACTGCCCAGCAAGGAAGCTGTTTACCACAAGGAAGTGAAGATGGCTAGAGTGGGAAACAGGAAACTGAAAAGAGGAAATGGTTTACAAGCCCCCAGAAAACATACAGATGGAAGTTGGTGAATAGTGATGAGGGAGAAGGATGCCTCATGTAACTCTGCTTCCAAAAGTTAAAGCTGCCATCTGGCCAGTACTTATTTCTCTCTGTGGTTTCTACATTCTTAGTGTGATCTTGCTAATATTTAAAAGGTAAATCTAAACACTTCAGAATCTTCACCATTCTACTGATCATCAGCAACTGAATGACTCATGTGAATTTCAATTCTACAAAGGATGAAATCAACAGAAACTCTGAGAAACACACAAGGAAAGAAAGCTCTAAGGACTTGTTAGAGATTTTACAAGCCAAAACTAGGCCCCTTTTAGTTTTTCTTTTTCCTTTTGCATGATCATGAGTTGGTCCAGAGCAAGGAGCAGAGCCCAAAGTTCACACATATATTTATTTAGTTAGCAAGACATTCCTATTTTTATAGCTCAAAGTTTTTAACTTTCTTGTTAGCAAATGTTAACAAGGTTTAAAATGTATAAAGAGAGCTGTGGCATGTAAAAAATTTTGGCCTATTCTGGCTCCTTCTTTTTTTATACTTATGTTCAATGAAAATGTCCTACTGACAGGCAGAATGTCTGGGCAACTTTATAGATAGTGTTCCCACCTCAGGGCCACAAGGGCACAGATTCGTTCCTGATTCTATTTAAAAAACACTCAACAATGGTAAGTTTGTGTGTGCTTTTATGAGCAGGAGCTGTTTTATAGAACCCAAGATCTTAAAGATACTCCAAGGAATCTTGCATGTATGCTGGGCTGTGCATTGGAAAGCTGCAATATGGGGCTTGCTGCAGGATTGGAGAGCTTCGTGGAATCATAAGCAAAGACTAACTGTAATAATTCTCAGACGTCGTGTCTACACAAGGCCAAAAAGCAGTTTGTTTTCATGGTGGCAATCAAAGCGCTTGAAACTCATTTCAACCTGCTGTTCCAGCATCAGTTTACCAGCGAGTGGTCATAAAATGAAACAAGGCAGAGGGAGAAAAAAAGAAAAGAAAGGAGAAAGAAGCAGACCCCACTCAAATCGCACAGACATTTTATAACTATTTTAGACACTGCAGGCCTTTCCTTCTTGGGTAGTGCATAAATACGGCTTCTGAGAAGTTGCCGGCAGAATCCCCGAAGGACCCCTAAGTATAGAAGTGAAATAACCGTCAACACTGTAATGAGCAAACACAGGGGCACTTCTAGCAGAAGGGGATTAGGAAATAGCTCAGTTGGTGGCTACCATAACTTTCTGAAACATGTTGACGAAAGAACAGAACAATCCAGCTCTGATTATCTACCTGGGTTCAACTGCTGTAGGACCAGAGACAACGGATTATCCTTTCTGACTCTCTGTGTTGTCTCCTCTGCAATGAGAAAAAAGGGTGAAGTTTTCTTAGAAGTGAAAACATTTGCTATTCAAAACCTCAAATGTAATAGGTAACTTAAAATATGGCAGTTATCTATCGTTCTGTGTAAATGATGTACACACAAGTGTCTCTCCCACCCAAGGCTGCCACTCAGCCTGTGGTGTAGATGGCTTCCCTAGAATGGTACACTATGGTGGTCCTGCTCCCACCACTGAGAAAGAATATTGAGTTCCAGCCCAGTGGTGGCCTCTTCTACCTATGGCTTATGAAATCTGAGGATATACACTGTCTCATACTTGCTTTTTGTATATATTATATTCTGGATCAAATATCAGAGGGGTGTGTATGTGTGTGTGTATGTGTCCACAAAACGAGAAGCTGTTAACCTTCAGTCAGCTTACTCTTCAATTAGTCCCATCTGCCTAATTCTACTCCTCTATGAAAAGCAACCATCTTGAAACAATTTGTAGTTCCCTAGTTCTGTTTCCCTCCTCATAGCACACATGTATGTTATTGGTGTTCCTTCCTCTAAAATTCTGTTTTTCAAACATGCCTTTATACAATCACCACAAGTAATTATTAGACCTTTTTGCCAAATAACCACAAAGCCAATTTTTTTTTTGGTAAATGATACTATGTTCCCAGTGGCATGGTAACAGCAAAACGATCTTTTAACTTTATCTCTGAGCCTGTTTTTAAAACTCTGGTGGGATGCCAACACGATAGTGTTGTGTATTAAAAGATAGGAATTAACTAGATTTGGAAAGTCTCATTCAGAGAGATCATGGGAAAGATAAATGACTGACACCTGTCCGGAAATGGCAGGATTCACTTTTAGAGTATTTCTTATAGAATACTGTAGACTAACTTGTAGAGCTTTGGCATAATTAAGAGAAATTATTAAACGTTTCTATTTCTTTCAGTTTTTTAGAGTTTTACAGTTTGCGAAGCACTTTTTTTCTCCTAGTTATCTCATTTGAGTCTCTGAGATGGGCAAATTATTGTGATCTCCATTTTAGAGATGAAGAAACTGAGGCTTCCAGAAGTCCAGGGACTTTCTCAAGGTTTCTCGGCTGTAACATAGAAAAACTTGTATGAAAACACATTCTTCTAATTACACTGCCACAATAATTTTGCCTTATCAAAGGAATTTGAACAACTCCATCAAATTGCTGGGCAGACATTCTTAACTGAGGAGAAGTAAAGGAAATGCATATTAGAATTATCTAAGAGCTTGTGAGAAACACAAGTGCTTGTCTTCATCTTCCTTCCCCTGGAAATAAACATATGTCTAAGAATGGAGGTAAGAAATAAGTCTGAGAACATTCCCCAGGTAATTCTAACATGTATCTTCTTGTTGAAAAGCACCACATCAGGTTTTTCTCTTCTTGCTTCGTCTGATCCTCTTTGGAGTGGTATATTCAATATACTTATTATATAATAAACAATGAATTTTGTTCAAGTCTGACTTAAAAGTAAAGGAACTAATGATATAAAGGGAATATTGAAAGACAATGTCAAACTATTGGGTGACTTATGTGAAAAGACCATCATTAATCATTTATAAGACTGCACTATTCATTTCTAAAACAACTCAATGAAGGGCTCATATTTGAATTTATTAATCGTTAATTCATTTTTAATATGTCTAGATAATGGCAATGTGGATTCTCATGGTCATTTGAAAAACCATGAAGGAAAATGGCTCTTCCTGTAGTCATGCGCTTGTAATGTAATGTGACTTTGGGGCAAATCCCATCAATAGATAGAGTTTTGTTCACCATCAAATCTGGGTTGGCCACTATCACTTTCTTTGTCTGATAGTATGCAGGAGAAGCATTATTGTGTTACTTCCGAGCCTAAACCTCAAAAAGATTTTGCACTGTCTTTCTTCTATTTGACCCTGCTCATCAGCCAGATGAGCAAGCCTGGGCTAATTAGCCGAAGGATAAGAGACCATGTGGTGGAAGCCAGAGGCAACATCCATCTGGGGCCACCCAAGGCCAGCCAGTGCCTCTAACCACAGACCACGAGGGAGTTAGCCCAGGTTTAGAAGGTGAGGATATTGACTTCATCTCTTGATGCAAGGAGTTGTAGTTACATTGCAAAGAGATGCAGATACAGGGAAGGGTGGAGAATTGTAGCCACTTTTGCACAATCAACCACAGCTACTGCATTGTAGCTGCTATGCACATTAAATAAGACACATGAAATATTTAGATCAGGTCCTGAGAACAAATAGGTGCTCAACAAGTGTGAGCTATTATTACTTTCTAAAATGGACTCTTTATTATGGAGAAGGTCAAATTAATGTCACCGTGCCTCTTACTCTTAGAAACTGACACTGACATAACTGTGATTCAATCTGTGAGCACATCCAGGAACTCAAGTGAGGGAAAATGAAATCATACCACATATGAAAAGTCAATAGATTCCTAAATAATCTTTCCTTCCTGAGTGGAAGCAACACATTTGAAAACACTTCTCCCTCCACTTCTGGCTGAGAAAAAAAAGTAGTGCATATTGCCTCTTCTATGCAGGCTGTGACCAAAGGTTTCAATGGCAAAGATGACTCATACCTTAAAGAACTGGAAAAAAAATTTTTTATGGCTTCTCCATTCATTGTCTTGCTCTCATAAAACTGCTGAATGACACCCGGATGTAAAACCCACCAAAGAAACAAGTACTAGACGACATGTGGCAGATATTCCAACTCTCCAGGAAGGACTTCAGAGCAACTTGTTTCTCTGGAAACTGCTCATATCTGGGGACTGTCCCTGTCCCCTGGGACACATAAATGTTCCTATCTTCAGGGCACAGGTAAGGCCATCACATTCTTTGAGAACAGCAGCCTGTTTATTTCCTCCATGACTATAAAGCAACTTTATTGGACTTCAGTATCTAAAGGAAACAGAGCTCCGGGGTAGAGGGTGCCTTCAGATCACTGGTCCTATTTAGAGGTCCTCAGAGAAGTGAGTTTGAAAGATGTTCTGGAACTCTTTGAAATGTTAGTTAATTTAAAATTAAAAGGAAGCTTCTTGTCTTGTTCATTGTTCTTGGGAGGCAAGAAGCATTTGTGTAGTTAAAAAGTGCTTAGAAGTTGTAGCTGTACATCAATTATTGCTAAGCAGTATTTCCCTATGACTCAGCAACATATCACTCCTGGGGAAGAAGCTGTTCAGACATTCAGAGAAACTCTTTGCTAATCAGTGGGGTTCAGTATTTGACAAGTCCAAGGAGTATTTGAAATCGCTAATCTGCCTTGTTATACACTAAACCATACACAGAATTGGGCAGGGGAGTCTCAACTGTGTTTTAAACACAAAACTAAAGTTTCATTTGATATACTGGTTAAATTCTAGTCTGTATTTTCTAAAGTCTGCCTTGTGGAGACAAGCTCCAATAACAAATAATTCTCTATACAAATACATTGGGGAAATATTGCATACTATGTTTCACACTTGTGCATTCACAGCCCACTGTAGAATATTAAAGATTTGGAGAAGTCAGACAATACAGAAAGATGATTAGCGGAAACCCAGGATTTCCAGAAGATATGTAATCAAGGGATCCTCCTTTGCTTTCTCTTTGAATTATATAAAATGAAACATATTGAGAGATCAAGGAGTCTTTGAGAGATCAGTAGACTTTGAGTAAAGCAGTTTATTATAATACGCTTAGGAGGGTGTTGTTTTAAGTATGTAACACAATTAAACATCTTAAAAATTATCTTTGAAAATAGTATGCACAGATGCGTTAGGTGACTTTTATAGCTTCAGACTTCTAGTTATAAATTGTTTTATGTTTTGGGCCTTCTCTTTGAATCTAAAGAAATCTAAACAATGTATTGGAAACTAACCAAGTAAAAAATGTCTGAAACAAATGATCAGTAAGATTAAGGTACATGTGCATAGAGAACAGCGTTGCTATAACTGAAGATTGGTACACTTGGGTCATTGGAGCGAACAATAGTTTTAGAAATAGCTATGAAAGTAGAGGATTCCTCCTCACAATCATCTTGCTCTTTATTTCCCTAGTCTCATTTGACCTCTTGCTGAACACTTTGCTGTTCTATTTCCTTGCCATTCTGCAACACAGGTCTGTGAAGTCAGACTGGATGTGTACAAGTTCAGGCCTCAAACACCCTGGCCCATTGGTTTCTCCATGCATACTTCCTGGTAGTACCTTACCTTGCATGCTTGGTTACTTAGGGGCCCTCAAGACACAGGTTGTATTTTCTAAACTTTTCAATATTAAATAATTAATGATAATAGAAACCACACATTTTGTCTGTGATGCAGTTGAAGAGATCTCAAGCAGTTTCTTTGTTTTTGACTGAAATTGTATCAACTCATCTCATTTTGATTATAAGCCCTGATTGGGATTTACATGTTTTTTTAAAAATAAGAACAATTTTAAAAATGATATAGAAAAGTTTTTTAAAAACATGTGACCCATATTGTGGGAAGGGTTTAGAGCTTCAAGGGTTGAAAACCAGCTCTTTGTTACTTTTTTTTCCCCTCTCCTCTCCTCTCCTCTTTAGTTTTTTTCCTTTAGTTTTTGAGTATACAAAGAACAATTTAACCCATTTGTTGCTGGCTAACACTATCTTTGACTTTTATTTGATTTGATTTGATTCTGACATTTATGTTTTAGAACAAAGTCAGGCTACGTTCCTGGTTACTACTATATGGTAGTGCAAACAGGGAGATACACTCAAGAGTGGAACCAAATGTCATTTTTAAACAGCTGGCATTTTTAACTTTTTAAAAATTTCTAACATTGTTTAATAGAAATATCCCCTCAAATTTTGGACTGGACTCCAACAGATTTCTCCTTCCCATCAAGATGAATAAGCAGAGCCTATCATCAATCACATGCACATGTCTATTTCTCTTCTGGATTCAGTACATTGAGGCATTTATTATGTGTAGAAATTGGCAAGACATATATGGAAAAAGCTCTCTTTTAAGTGAAAAAAGAAAAAGTGGGAAGAAGAGTTGTTGTATTCAGATTTCTTGAATTTCATCTGCAACATGCTGTAAACCTAGAATCAAATCTACTATTTATTGTGAGAAATATCATGTTTCACCAGAAAGTTTTTCCTAAAAGTATTTCACCTGATTTTTTTTTTTTTACTTTTGATTGGGATTTCATGTCCTTTTCTACTCTATAAATACTTCCCATAAAGACAAACTCTGTGGAATGCTCTTTCTCCTTCAAACAGTCTATTCTAAATGACTCAGTGACAAACACTTCAATACAATGCCATCTTTTACGCAATAGAAGTCTCTTTCATTACTGCATTGCTGGGTCCATTTACTGTGAAAATAAGCTTTATATGTAGGGTCAGCTGTGGAGATAGACAAGGGCATGAATCTGCTCATCTTATTTGATAAAGATAAAGCTCAAGTTATCTGAACTCTTGCTATATTTCTATGTATGTGCAAGTTGGTTATGATTTTATGTGTGTGTGAAAGAGAGAGAGAGAGTGAGATAGAGAGATTTTATTTGCTCGTTTTTTTTTTAACTGAAGTTGCTTGATGATTAAGAAACACATTTTAAACTTTACTAATCAATTGGTTTAGTGCGGTTATCTTGAGACTAACTTATACGGTCAAAGCTGCTGTCTGCAAGAGCCCATCTGTCATAGACCCACACCTCCTAAAACCTGCTAATCATGGCAAAACAGGCAATTTACCCAAGGAACTTTTTGAGGAAGTTGGAGTGGCTGTGAAAGAGAACTTTTAAAAATACAGAAATGCCCTGAGAATAATGTGAACTATCTTCATGGTCTCCACCAGATTTGATCATTTACTTAGCTATAAAAATGGTTGAACAAATATTTACTGAAAGGCTACTATGTGACAGGCTCAATTCTGAACAGAAGTGAAATAAACAAATCTTCAGCCCTCTAGGAGCTTATACTCTAAAGGGAGTGATGGAAAAATATAGATAACAGATAGATAGCACCAATTTTATAGGTACATATATACGCTATAAAAAAAAAAGCAAGCATAGGAGAGAGGATGATGGAGAAATCCTCTCTGTTTTACAGAGAATGTTTAGTTATCTCTGATAAGATCACATTTCAGGTAACATGAGTTAGCATTTCAGATGACAGTTCTTAGCTCCTTTGTTATATTCTCTTTTTAAGGCCTTTTTTTTAAAAAAAAAGAAAATAATGCAATATTATTAATATAGTTTAAAACACTTTGACCTCACCCCAAATACCATTTTCATCCTCACCTCCTTGATGAGTCTGCTATATTTTCTTTTAAACTTTAAAAAAATATTTTGACACATAAATATGTATTATATATAACACATTTATATATGTGTGTATGAGATGAAAACATAATATTTTGTGCCTATATTTAAAAGTGTAATCTACATACACCGTATTATTTTCATTGCACTGCATCTTGTTTTTTTTCATTCCACTTCAGGTTTTCTATATGTATCGGTAGTTCACTTATCTGGTACACAGTGATCTAAGGACTGACACATCACAATTCTTTTACTGTTTCACCATAAAACCTTCAGCGTGTTATCTTATTTCATCATTGCAAATAATGCTTCAACAAGCATTTTTGGGCCTGTCTTCTTGTTCACATGTGGAAGATCTTCTCTGGTGATATAGATTTAAAAGTAGAATTTACTAGGATATAGGGGTTGGGAATTTTTTTTAATGCAATTCCCAAATCTCGTTCCAGCTGTCCTGAATGACAATATCTGAGAGCATAGCTTGGGCATCTGTATTTTTTAAAAGCTCCTCAGGACATTAAAATTCAACCTTCCAAGGGACCAGTGTTTCAGAGCCTATTGCTTTAGGCCACATTAATCTATCCTACACATAGATAATAAAGGAGTGAGAGAAAAAGAGTGGTTCTTGGCAATGAAGATGATTTCTGGCTATCATTCCAATAGGCCCCTGGAGTGGATACTGTTGGTATCTTGTAGATACTCTTTCCTGGCTTGCAGACCCATCTGTCTGCTGCTGTAAGTGGGCTGCTAAGGCTCCATCCTCAGAGAACTGCCCTCAGCAAGAGCCTTAGCTTGAAAGCTATTCTCCCTTTACCCCATCCAGGAAGCTCAATTGACACTGAAGTGTAAAAGGACAGTCCTCTTGCCTCAAATTAACACCAATTCTGTTCTGTTCATGCTCCAAAGCTTACCATCAGATCAGGCTAATGCTATATTCCATCTCAGTCTACGCCCCTGCCTCTTGCTGTTTCTCTCTTCTCTTCTAAGAATCCTCTCTCAATATATCATGCACACCTGATTTCCTGTTTTAAGTCCAGCTTCTAAGGAACCTGAACCAAGACAGTCCTTTGTTCATTTATTTCTGTATCCTTTTCTTTACTTTGTGTTCTATTGCTTTTGATTGCTGTTTCTTTTCTTTTTTTATTTTGTTGTTCATTAGTTTACACCCACCTGTTCTATCTCACCTGCCAAGAAAACAGAAAATGAAGCAATGACTTCAATTTTTACTTACTTTTGGAAAATGCACTGATCTCATTCTTAGGCAGACTTACAGACACATTATGCTGCCATCCGATAGCCTGGTGGGCTGATAAAGGCCTGAGCCCTCAGTTTAATTAACAGTAATGTGGAGCTCCCTTCCCCAACTCCTTACAGCTTTCTCTCAGCCCTCTGAGTCACAAGTTTGTTCTGCATTCTCAGAATGTGTTAACATGGCAAACAGTATTGTTATCAGTGACCACTTCCTAATAAATGAACACAATGCCCACCAGAAATGAGGAAATGCTGCTGCCCCTTGTTCTCCAGGGGCATTTTTCTTCATGGCATTTAACCAACCTTACTTGGGCTTCCCTCCCTACCTCCAGTGCAGGCACAGCCTAATGTTGCATCCTGGAGCCAGTGAGTTTGCTGTCATGGGACGTTTATAAACACGTGGCTGACTTGTTCTTATTTTGCAATAATAATAATAGACATGGAGGCCTCAGAGCTCTAAATCAAGCACTCATCTGTGCTTTGAAGTTGCAGCCAGGAAGCAAGTCTCGAGGCCCTTTTAAAAAAGCCCTGTTTTAAAGGGAGTGGCAGAGGACTTGAAAGATGAGCCTCTTTCTCTCATCCAGGCTCTGCCAGGGGTGTGTTGGGCACATTCACAACCCAAATTTTCTTCCAAAACTACAAAAGCTTGTATCATCCAAAGACATAGACTTGTGGTGAGAGAAGCCAAGACCTCCTGGGAAACCTCAGATTTCGTTACGTCCTGGAGAGCTTTTTGTAAATAGGAAATGTGACTCCTGGGCTTCAAGCTGTTAAAGAAGAAATTATTCAGCCCGCCTGGCAACTCAGCTCTAATTCTCCCATGGCTGTATTCCCACAGTTCTCTCCTGGGCAACCACTCCAAATTGACAGGTGCGGATGCCTTTTCCCAGGTAGAAAAGGATTAACATAATCAATTACTTTTGTTCATATTCTCAAAGTTTTCCATCATGCAAGGCTGGAGTGAGAGAAGATTAGTTGCAATCTTGCTTCTAAATGTTTGCCTCTATTAGTGAGGACATTTATGTCATGTCCCCAGTGTTCTTTCCAATATAATAAACTTCTGGGGCCCCATGCAGGGCTAAGAAGATGGTTTATCTTACACACTAGCATCCAACTGGACTGGGCTTACAAGGGCAGACTGAACATCTGATCTCCTGGAATCTGAACTCTTAACTGCTGACCCAATTTAATAGAGATACATTTTTATATATGCATATATATATACACTTATATATGTATCTATATACACATATGCTACACATATATAAACATCGACATGCAATGTAAAAGGTAAAGATCTTAAATATTTGTCTATGTATCCCAAAAAGTTAATATGAAGATTAATATTGCAAGCACATGTGTTTATATGTACATATGCTACCATATATACTCATATGCTACATATACATATACACACACATATACTACATGTATATGTAGTATATGTGTGTGTATATGCAAAAATGTTTGTTCTGCATTCTCAGAATGTGTCAACATGGCAAACAGTATTGCTGTCAAAGGCCATTTCCTAATAAATGCAACCATTTCCTAATAAATGCACACATACATGCATGTATATGAAGATTAATATTGCAAGACAAATAAATTAATGTTACCTCAAATGGGGGAAATCGCCTCATGATCCAGTCACCTCCCACCAGATCCTTCCCTTGATCCCTGGGGATTACAATTCAAGATGAGATTTGGGTGGGGACACAGAATTTGTCTTGCAATATTAATCTTCATACACATGGTATATGTGTGTGTGTATATGTAGCAAATGTGTATATATTAATATATGTAGCATATGTGTGTTTATATGTAGCAAATGTGTATATATGTAACACATCTATAATATAGCATATGCATGCAATATTAATTTTTGTATAAATGTATATGCATGTATATACATGTGGCATATCTGCTATACATATGTAGCATATGTGTGTATATATGTAGCAAATATGTAAGGAATATGTAACATATATAGCATATGTGTGCATATATATATATATATATGTTTAACTGGTCAAATTTTAGTTCCCTGAAGTTAATATTTGCTTTTATGGTCCTTCAGTATTTGCTGGAATTCTGCATAAATGAACTCCTAATTCTTAGCTTTTGAATCAAACTTACTTTACCCAAAAACCCATAGCATGACATATTTGGAATTTGTCTTTTTTTCTCTCTTAGACCTTAAAATAAAAAGCTATTAACAGCTCTAAGAGAAGATCCACTGTCAAATTCAAAATTTTATTGAAGGGAGACATTCATGAGTAAAATAACCACAACTTTTTCATTGACCCTGCTGAATCCTTACTCTTCACATGTGGGTTGATATGGTTTGGCTCTGCATCCCCATCCAAATCTCATCTTGAATTGTAATCCCCAGGGGTCAAGGGAAGGACCTGGTGGGAGGCGACTGGATCATGGGGCGATTTCCCCCATGCTGTTCTCATAACAGCAAGTGAGTTCTCATGAGATCTGCTTGTTTTATAAGTGTTTGGCAGTTCCTCCTTCACATGCTCTCAGTCTTGCCATCATGTAAGATGTGCCTACTTCCCCTTCTGCCATGATTCCAAGTTTCCTGAGGCATCCCCAGCTATGTGGAACTATGAGTCAATTAAACATCTTTTCTGTATAAATTACCCAGTCTCCAGCAGTTCTTTATAGCAGTCTTACACTATAAGGACAGACTAATACATGGGTGATTCTCCAGGCCCCTGGTGTCTTGTTCTTTCCCCACCTACCACCACAGTTTTCAGCCAAGCAGCAGGAATCAATCACTCCTAACTTCTAGTTGATTGAAGACATTGCATTATCTTACCTGGTAGGGGTGAGGGGGAGCAATAGTTTTTTTTTTAATTTAGTGCATACTGTGGAATGACTGGGACATTTATTAGGCATTGAGAAAAAGTAGAAGTTACATGTGAGAATGGGGTGTTGCAAAGAGCCTTCTGAGCCCCCAACCTGAAATCAGTGTGTCTGGATGTAAATCAGACTGATGTATAATTTGAAGTAAACTAAGAGTCTCTGGAAAAAAGAATTAGAGGCATCAACACACTCTCGTTCTGTTACTCATTTACGTATCACCTAAACACTTATGTTGATATTGTGTCATTACTTTGCATTATGGAAAATGATCAGTTTCAAATAACTTAGCAGCAATAATAACAAGAATATAATCATATAATCAATAGCTTCTGGCTTTCCACTTGCTGTATTAATCTTCACATCAACCTTCTGTGATACATAGATAAATATTTAAGATTCTTACCTTTCACATTGCATGTTGATGTGCAGAAACACAGTGTAGCATACCATAAACAACAGAGCTGAGACAGAAACCTTTGTTCTCCAGATTCATAATTCAGTACTCTATAAGGCTGACTCTATTTAAGCTAATTATTTAGAATCAAATTATATTTGAGGGAGGAATATAAAATCTTCCTAACCTAAGAAACTTGTAATATTCTAGAAGTAGCACTGATAATAAGAAAAATGGAATTATGATCCTATGACTTTACAACTTCTTTTCCCACTAAATTCACTCACGGCCATCCTGGCTGGCATGGCCGTGCGGCCCTCTCTTCAGCCGTACACACCTTCCTACCATCACTCCTCAAATTGACAAAGCAAAATGGGTAAGAGAAATGTACTGATCTCTTATAGTCCATCATCATAATTCTGGAGAGCGACTGGAGGATTTAAATACATTTGTTCTAATTTTAGAAATGGTAGGTTCCTCAAATATGATTTTATTTGTATAAGTTTCTGATTCTCTCTCAAGACTCTCTCTATCATTTAACATGCAGACATATCCACATGTTGCAAAGCTGCACTAACCAGTCAGTGCCTATGGAGGTGGGCCTTGATTTTTTCCTGCAGTGTCTTGTTTGGTTTCTTGGAAACCATTACTACCATGATGGTCAGATTACCACCCAAGTAGCAATGACATTATTCTGCTCTCATATAGTTTAAGTCTGCTATATTTTTAAAGTGCTCTCTGCTTTTGGCCAGACCAATAGATTACAGAAAATGGAAAATGTGGTATTTTTATTTAAATAACATGAAATGCAGAATGTAAAAAAATTAAGTCAATATCAGTCCAGGTTAGGTAAAATTAGATAAATAAGCCAAGTAGTCATTCTTCCCTCCATCATTAAATTTACATCCTCAGTGCAGGTAGGTCATTTCTCCTACTTGTCTGAGTCCGAGCCCTCAGTGTTCTTATTGTCATACGTGAACTTTTTCTTAAACACTTCTGCCACTTGGGAACTGTTTGTGTAATGGTCAAGGTAGTTTGATTTAAGCATCCAGGGATTGCATCGGTTTTGAGGCCCAGTGAGAGGATAGTTCATGAGTGCAGGACATCTTCAGATGAGATTAATATACGGATGGGGATCTCTGTTGGGAGAATCGTTTGGTTATCAACTTCGAGGAGCTGAAGTTCTCCTGACTTGAAGTCTGCTGTTGGGATTGTATAAGAATCGAAGCCTAATTCTTCATAGCCTGTATTCATAGCTTCAGTATCATTGGTGGCCAATTGCTTTGACAGTAAGGAAAGGGTTGTTAACCTCATCTGTTACGTACAGAATACGTAGGGATGGGAGAGGGTAATTAAAATTAAGATAATGGCAGTTAAGATAGTTCAGACAGTCTTGATTTTTGGGGCATCTGTGGTGCCAGTAGGAGTTAATTTTGTTGTGAGTATTAGGGAAATAATATATAGGACCAGGGAACTAATTAGGAAAATAATTATAAGAGCGTGGTCATGGAAAATGAGCAGTTCTTCTATGAAAGGAGCTGTAGCATCTTGAAGGTCTAATTAAACTGGATGAGCCATTCAGACATATAGGATTAAACCTGTAAATTAACTTTGACAAAGTTTTGTAGTGGTTTTACTAATATCTTATGGAGAAAGCCATAGAGGTTATGAGATTGGCTTGAAACCAGTTTCTGGAGGTTTGATTCCTTCCTTTTTCATTTAGGTTTTCATGTAGGTTGGCTCTTCGAATGTGTGGTAAGGTGGTGGACAGCTGTAAAGTCACTCTAAATTAGTAGCTGATCAATTGTTAGTACTTTTTGTTTTGAAGCAGAAGCTTCTCAGATTATAAAGATTATTAGTATAACTGCTGTGAGATAAATGAGCCTGTGGATGAGATAATGTTTCATGTGATATGTGCATCAGGATAATTGGAGTAACGTGGAGGCATACCGGATAGACCGAGGAAATGCTGTGGGAAAAAGGTTAAATTACCACTTATAAATATAATGGTGAGGTGGATTTTAGCATAGGTCTGATTAAGTATATAACCTGAAAATAGGGGGAATTAGTGGACAAAGCCTCCTATGATGGTGAATATTGCTCCTATTGATGGGACATAGTGGAAATGGGCTACAACATAATATGTGTCATGTAAAACAATATCTAGTGATGAATTAGCTAGTACAATGCCAGTTAGACCTCCTACTGTGAAAAGGAAAATGCGTCCTATGGCTCAGAATATTGTAGGAGATCATTTGATCTTACCGCTATGCAGTGTAGCTAATCAGCTAAAGACCTTGATGCCAGTAGGGATAGCAGTAGTTATAGTAGCGCAGATAAAGTATGTTCGTGTGTCTATGTCTGTTCCTACTGCAAATATATGGTGAGCCCATACGATAAATCCTAAGAAGCCAATTGATATTATGCTCATACTATGCCTGTATACCCAAATGATTCCTTTTTTCCAGAATAATACATTACGATATGGGAGATTATCCTGAGGCCTGGTAGGATAAGGATATAGACTTAGGGGTGACCAAAGAGGCAGAATAAATGTTGATACAAAATAGGGTCACCCCCACCAGCGGGGTCAAAAAAAGTAGTGTTGAGATTACGGTCAGTTAATAGTATAGTAATGAAGGTGGCTAGGACTGGGAGAGAAAGGAGTAGGACTGACGTAATGAGGACTGATCGGATGAAAAGGGGTGTTTGATACTGGCATATGGCTGGGGGTTTTATGTTAAGAATTATAATTAAAAAGTTAATGACCCCTAAAATGGAAGACATACCTGCCAAGTGGAGGGAGAAGACAGTCAGATCCATAGAGCACCCTGTATGCTCTAGGTTTCCTGCTAAAGGGGGATACACTGTTCAGCTGGTGCCAGCATCAGCTTCTATTGAGGATGCAAGTGAGAGTGGAAAAGATACAGGGGTAAGTCAGAAGCTCATATTATTTATCTGGGGAAATGCCATATCAAATGCACCAATTATCAGAGGGACTAGCCAGTTGCTGACATCCCCAATTATAATTGGTATTACCATAAAGAAGATTATGATGAATGACTGGGTGGTGAGAATAACACTGTAGATTTGATAATCTCCTAGCAGAGTTCCTGGTTGGTCTAATTCTGCTTGAATAAAAGGTTTAAGGCAGTGCCTACTATCCCCACTCATGCACCAAATAGCAGGTATAGTGTCCCGATATTTTTGTGTTAGATGAAAACAATCAACAATTGATGAACAGAAGTGAGAAAAAGGTAAATGGCTGAGTAAGCATTAGACTATAAACCTAAAGACAGAGGTCGAGGCTTCTTTTTATCAGCCCTGAGGTAATTTCTTGAGGTGCTGCCTTACTAAAAAATAATTTTATCATAGTTTAATGTAACTTTTACAAGGAAAGTGGTATTTCTCTGGTCTGGAAATGCTGACAAATGATGAAATAAGTTGTATTTTGGTGAATGTGGGTGCCATTTTAGAAACGAGGAACAAACTAAAGGAGAATATCTTAGACTATTCTCCTTTTACAAGACAAATGTAAAAGTCTGGATTTATTTCACCTCAAGAAAGTTTAAAACACCGATATGCATTCAAATGGGTATCCACATGAACCCAAAATGAAAACATGTGGCATTTCTCCTGAGTGGGCACTGACTTTGGAAGAGCTTTGGAAGAGCACTGGGCAGCTGGCACAGTAAGGCATGTCTCCAGGCAAAGGGCTAGAAAATGCAATTGTTTCACTGAAGATGCAGTAGGAGACATGTTTGCCAAAAGGAATGTTCAGAAGCTCTGCTTGAACATGAGTGTGAGGAAGTGAAAATATTTTAGATAGAATTTCTGTTATTGTCTTTAACAATGGGCTAGCTGATTCCCCGTTGGCAGATGGTGCCAGGATTTCCTCTTGGAGAATTACATTGGGACAGCTGTGATCCATTCACAAAGCTCTGTCGTTGCTGAAAAAATGACAGCAAATATGAGAGCATGAACTATGAGTTCCCCTTAGAAGACTAAGCCACCCCAAGTAAGGTTGGGGTGTCAAAATTACTTTGTTGAAATTAGTTATCTACTGCTCCATAACAAATTACCCTCAAATTATCAGCTAAGAACAAAGTTTATTATCTCACAGGATCAGGAATCCAGGTACAGCTTAGCAGGGTGCCTCTGGCTTGGAGTCCCTAACATGCTATAGTCAAGGTGCTCTCTGGGGATGCAGCCATCAGAAGGCTCGACAGGGGAACTATCTGCTTCCAAGATTCGCCACATGGCTGTGGGCAGGCTGGAGGTCCTTGTTAGCTGTTGCTGGTGTTATCAGCTGTTGACACATTGGCCTCTCAATAGGCCACTTACAAAATGACAGTTTGCCTCTCTCAGAACAGGTATTCCAAGACTTTCCCTGTGACACGTACACACACACACACACACACACACACACACACACACACAGAGAGAGAGAGAGAGAAAGAGAGATTGAAAGAGAGAGAGAATGGTAGAGAGACAGCGAGAGACTGAGACAGAGACACAAAGATAGAGAGGAAGAACTCAGGACTTGATGTGGCATAAGTCACAGTCTTTTTCACCTGATATCTGAAGTAAAAGTCATTACTTGTACTGTATTCCCTTCATTAGAAGTGCGTAAGGAAGTCCAGCCTACACTCAAAGGGAGGGGATTTCACACGTGCATGGATACCAGAAGGTGTGGGGAATTATTAATGGCTATCACAGAGGTTGCCTCTCACAGTTGATGACCATATTTCCCATTTTAAGTAGATACCAAGATTATTTCTCTTCCTTCAATACGAGGAAGGTTGTATATATGAGATGAAATGCTCATTTTGAAAAGATAGTCTGGCTTATTATATAGATTGTAGTCATCACTAGATGTGCTGTCTTGGTTAGTGATAGTGAGCTGGCTTGTGTGGAAGCAATGGAAGGCTATGCTATTAGGCAGGGAGATGTGGAAGCCCATTCACACTGACTCAGGCTCTTAGGACTGAGTCAGTGTGAAGGAGCCCAACTCACACATGGACAGAAATCTCCCGTTTTCTTTATCTGTAGAATAGGCTTGATGATGAGAAATTTCCCTGGTAATCTTTGGCTAAATAATGGAAACACATGGTTTAAAAGTATCAGGATAGGGTAGAGTCACCCCTAGAAATAGTTAATATCACTTATATCACAGATACACTACATATCTTTTACACTATAGTGAGGCATTTACTATGTGTGCGGGTGTTATAAATTGACTGCCAGTACAGACAAATCTCTAGTTTCATGAGTCATTTTATGACACATTGGTTAACATGGGCATACAATGGGAAAATGGCAAGCATTTCCATCAAGTCAATAAGAATTTGGATTGCAGAGCATCATAGAATGTTACAGTTGATAAGTACCTTTGTGATTAATTGCCTTAACTCTCTCATTTTATGAATGAGGAGACATGCCAAAGCTGAGAATTAGCTAGAACAACTAATTTACTGCTTAACCTATTACATATTGCTGCTTTCACCAGTGTTACAGAAATTAGGAACACAGAAGAAGAAGAAAATGGCTTTAATTTCTGTGTCGTCATATGAAAAAAGAAATTGGCAAAGGTTGGGAAATCTTTTGCAAATACTACTTTTGAACTGCTAGCTTTTATATCTATCTATATTTCCAGGAACTATCTATTTTATTTCTATCTATATTTCCAGGAACTAGTTTAAAACACAAAATGTATTCAGTAAATGGATATGTATCATGACAGGATCTAACCACTGGTGAGTTGCACATTCTGTTACTGTGTCCCAGTTCAGAAACCCATCAGAAACTTGATTGGCTTCTGCAGTCACTATTGTAAGGTCTTGTTGGTGGGATGGCAGTTCTGGTGTGGTTAGGATATAAAAGTTGGAGGCAATATACAAAGACAGCATGGAGAAACTGAACAGGAAGCAATGAAGCCTGAGTTCTCAAAACAGCTCTATTCTAGAGGTCCAGTCTGGGAATAAGAAAATTCACGTTTCATTCTGTACCTTTCATGAGTGATTTAATCTTGTGCAAATTACAAACTTTTTATGTGTAAAGTTGGATAATTAGATTAAATCAATGATTCTCAATTAATAATAGTAGCTTACCATTTTGGAGGGAGATATGCATATCAGAATTTCTGAGATGAGGTAGAAAAAAAATTTAGAAAACACAATTTCTGAATGTTAGTGGTCAGAAAAACTCACTTTACTAACAAGGGTAAGGCATCCTGTCAGAGTTTTAAGATAGAAAAGTGGGATGTCATGCATGTTTATTAAAGACTCAACTAGAAATACATTGAGAAGTTTTGGTTGGATGATTGTCATTTCTTCCAGTCCTCAACTTCAGAGAGTCAGTGAATGGTCAGGACCAGGGTCACTCAAGGAAACAATTTTAGAACAGAGGAAGTACTGACGGAGGAACGAACTGGCCCCCAGCTAAGAGTGGCCTGAAATGGTGCCAAGATTGGACAGTGCCAGCAGAAGCAATTTATTTAAACAAAGAACACTGAGCCTGGATGCTTCCATCCACCTCCGTTCAAAGAAAATCAAGATCCCAATTCCAGCTACCTTCTGTGACAGGTCTACTCTTATCCACCAGTGAATTTCCACAACTAAAAATCACTTGTTAGGTTCCAAAGTTTATAGCCCAAAGAAGCTTATTCTTAGGAAAATGGTCCAAGAATGTGTTGATTTTCAACATAAATCCAAATTAAATTGTTATTGGCTTCAATGTTGAATGGCAAAAAAATCATTGCAGTTATTAAACCTATAATTTAAATTAATTACATTAGCACACCCATGCCTTTTGAAGATGGGGACAATTGAAGAACATTCTTAAACTGACTTCCATTTTATTTTGATTGATGTCACTGTATGATAGATCTAGTAACGTTTTACCAAAAAATCTAAAATAATTATTTTGTATGTTGATTTACTTACACATTCACTCATTCTATATTAAAATCTCAATGTTGATAAATTTCTGAAACACACTGGAACTTTGGCTTAAGAAGAGAAGAAAACTTAAAACAATTGTCCTGCCATAAAATATGAGAAATATTCTTTATGACCAGAGGGTGAGTTTGAATCAATTTCCTCTTCCACCTCTAGCTGCTCTAAGAGAAGTAAGGAAAAGACACAGTCTGATAAAATGTTTATCATGGAAAGGGAAGAAACAGAGTGTAGAAGTGAAAAATTAGGCTTGAAGTAAGGAGTCCTGAATTCTAAGGCAATGGTTCTAAAATTCTTGGCCAAGCTACAGACTGGACACTGACCACATCCTTCAGATTCTCTGAGTGTTAATTAGACTATTCCCTATGGCTTTCTGAAGTGGTTGCAATATTTTTGAAAATGAAAAATTAAAGCAAAGACGTATTTAATTCAATTCATTCAAATAAATATACATCATAGGAAGTTTTCATATCTTTGTACAATATTAGAAAACTTCTTTTAAAAGTTTTTAAACATGAGTTTATGAGTTTACAAATAGTAATTTATTATAATATATTCAATCATTCTCTCATTTCTAATGTTTCACAATAATTAATCACATTCTAATGACTATGTTTGCATTGAAATTTCTGAGGCTACCAACAGGGAGGTAAAAGAAGTGTGGTGAAGGTGAAAGGTGTGATGTAAATATCTGTGCACATATCATCTTTTTTTTCCACAAATTTATCTTTAAAAGCTGCAATTTCACCTGGCTGGGTGCAGAGAACAATTATGTCAGTTACTGCAAGAACAGTTATCTATATAGGAACAATTTGGCCACATTTAGGTAATAGCATTAGGAAGGCTTTCCCTGAATAAAGTCAGGCTCCTGGGCGAGGCTGGACTCAAAAGGCCAGATTCCTCTGGCAAGAAAAGGACATTGTGGAAAAGGAGAAAAGATCCAGAAAGCTCCTCTGCCAAGAGCTCTGTACCACTGGAGAGTTTATAACAAAGCCTTGGTAAAGGAATTAGAAAAGCATGTAAAAGACTTAGGAGCAACCCAGGGAGGTTAGAATAGCTGGAAAGACTAAATAGAATTCCTACATCTTCAAACGTACTAAGGAACAAGGTAAAATCATCCCTCTGTCTTCAGCTCCCACCACTCCTTGCCCTGACTATGGTCTGCTTTAAAAAAAAACCAACTTATAAAATTACCCCCTCCCCAGTCTCATGCTGTGACATTCTCATGTTACCTGGTCTGAATTTTTTTCTTTGTTCTTCTTGAATCAATCCCACATGCCTTTAAGAATCAACTGAAGCCCTGCCTGACCGTCTAGCCTAGGATAAGCTCCTTTCTTCTGGTCTCTCAAAATACCCTGTGTCTGCTTCTGTTAATTCACCTACCACATGATAATAAAATTTGGTACCTACATTTCTTTCTCTTCAAATTCAACTTCTTGAGGAGGGATTTAGCCCAATTCATTATTATAATTCCAATGTCTATAGTAATATGTAGACTATTATGGAGACTCATTTGTTAAGTGGAAGAACTTCTTCCGCAGTTAAGCTGGGCTCAAGAGGAATAAATATGAAAATAATTCTGTGATAACCCAGTCAACTCCAGTTATTCAACTAAATAAAGTATCCTAACGGTATATGAAGAGACTGTCACATCAAGTATATTTTATGGTTCCATTTTCTTCTGTTTTTTTTTTTTTTTTTTTTTTTTTTTTTTTTTTTCTTTTTTTTTTATCCTTAGTATTCTCC
>NW_016107346.1:1589386-1638155 GCF_001604975.1 Cebus imitator
TTTTGAGATGGAGTCTTGCTCTTTCATCAGGCTACTTTGCAAGACCTTGGCTCACTGCAACCTCTGCTTCCCAGGTTCAAGCGATTCTTGTGCCTCAGCCTCCCAAGTAGCTGGGACTACAGGCACGTGCCACCACGCCCAGCTAATTTTTGTATTTTTAGTAGAGAGGGGTTTCACCATGTTGGCCAGGATGGTCTTGATCTCCTCATCTTGTGATCCTCCCGCCTCGGCCTCCCAAAGTGCTGGGATTACAGGCGTGAGCACAGCACCTGGCCCTGCTTCTGTTCTTTATGTCCCACTGAACAACTTTACATGTTTAGTTAAATTGACACTGCATTAGTTGAATGTCAAAAGTAATGTGTAACTACTAGGCCAGACAAGAACTTTCTAGAATACAATTCAGTGTCCAAGTGAGGACACTGAATGTCATGGCTGAATGTCATGGCTGAAGCACAAGTCTTATATAGAAAGATCACTTCTTCACTTCTTAAAAAGAGCATTTTTAAAAAAATCCCCTGAAACAGAAATCAAGATGTTCTATTCCATTTTTTACTGTATCACTATTTTTAAATTTCAGTGATCCCTCAACTGCTTTCTCATCTGAAAAATTAGTTGATATTTACCATAATAAATAAGTGAAATAAAGAGAGCTGAGTAGGTATCCAGAAAGATAAGATTAGTGAATAGGTTACTACTGCTATTTTTCCTGTATAAAAATTTTTGGAAGAACTTGAGGGTCAATGGTCAGAGTCTTGTGAAAATTACTGAGGGTTCCTGAACAGTTATAATTAGTTTGGTAACATGATAAAATGGGTGTTTTCTAAAGATCATATTCTTCTCTTATTTCAGCTAAATTAATTGTTTTATGGAGATATGAAAAATATCTTTGACCATTGCGGCAGTATTGCTTTACTGGATGGGAACTAATGAAGGAAATTTTATTCTTTAACATTTGAACCATAAGATCCTTTAATTTAGAAAACTGGGGCTCCAAATTACTTAGGGAACTGCCTTTACCATGTCCTATTTTAATTATCATCAATAAGATCTTGGTTGTTGCAGATTTGTGAATATTTTAATTATTTAAAGTATAATATGTATCAGGTAGAAAAGATGGAAATCTCTAGAAAAGCCTAAATATGCAACAACTATTACTCTTTCATTGACAGATTTTACCAATTAAAAAAAGGCACTTAAATGCATGTACATGATCTAAATGCCATATCATTATAAATTACTTCCTGTTTTCTCAGGTCTAAAGATTATTCAAGATCTTGCTAAGAAATTAAAGCAACATGACATTCTGAAATAAAAGTGTGCAGATGCTTGAGGTATGTTCACTAAAGCATGCAAAAACAGTACTAAAGTTAACAAAATTGTATTTAAACTCTCTCTTTCTATATACATCTGATATATCACTTCTGTCCATTTTTGTGTAGGAAGAGACACACTCACCATTTACGTGATATTGCACTGTGCTGATTTTGGGTGCTTCCAGAGTAAACCTAACTTTTTTAATCCTGGAGAAGAAGCATTCCTACTTCGTTTTGTGAAACTTTTTGATGATAGCTACCATATCAAAACTCCAAAGGCTGAGATGTTAAATTTTGTTGACATTTTTCTTTTTAGCCCATCACCTTCAGGTCATGACTGCCCAAAGATGTCCCCACTTGGCTACACGCCCTAAGTTTGCTCCGTGGCCTACCACCTTGGGGTCTTGCTTTCTGTTCTGAGGTTGGAATGCTCTTCCCTCTAGAATGTCCACTTTCCACAATCTCTATTAAATCAACCATCTGGCATGACCCTGTGGAACTCCATGAAAAAATCTTGGTTTTTCATGCTGCACTTTTGTGAAAATACAGTGCTGGTTTTCCCCAGTCCTCCTCTGGGAGTCTTGGGTCTGTTATTTTCTGATGTCTGTCATGGTGTTTTATAAAGTCTGAAAGACCATCATTCTTTCTTTATGCCTTGATTCAACAAAGCCCTTTTGTGTAATTTGACAAGACACAACGTGACATATAATCTTTGATTACTTAAAAGAATTGACCCAACTCTTTCTCAATAGATTGCTTCTATAGAATGGACACAGTGTGTTAAACTCAAAATTATAAATAATCTATATGGATGGAGAAAATCACAGTTAACATGGTAACAACATACTAACCTGCTTTTGGCCCTTAAGTAGAGTTACTCTCCACTGAATCTTTCTCAACTAACAGGATATTTTCAGGTAGCAAATTCAAAGAGGCTGCTGATGGGAATGGCGAGCCATATGCTATGACTTCCTTTTGATAATGAACACTACTAAAATCTACTGTAAAATGTGGATGGTGATAACTATCTGTGATTGCATGAATAGCCATAATTCTCCTCCATGCTCTAAATCCACATGCTTTGAAATGTGACTTTGCATCTCCTACCATCAAAAAGTGGAGTTGTATTTCCCACGCACTTCAATGTAACTTGGTCTTGTAATTTGCTACGAGTACAGCGTGATGGAAGTGAGGTTGTGCTGGTTCCGAGCATGGGTTTCAAGGATCTTTCATGTTCCAACTTACTATCTTGAAACTCTGGCCAGCTGCCATGTAAGCAAGCTCAGACTAGCCTATGGAAGACAAGTGACCATTTGGGGAAGACACAAGCCATTTCAGCTGTGGCCATCATAAATCAGTCCGTCCCAGCCTCCTGGGCAAATGGTGGCAGAACCATCAGTGAGGCCAGACAGAACAGAGGTCCCCGGCTGAGCCTAGTACAAATTGCCAACCCTTGTTATTATGAACTAAAGAAATAGTTATTGTCTCAAGGTTCTGTAGTATTCCTATCAAAATAATATAACCTGAATAAAATTTTGAAGAAACAGACAAGAATATGCTTGTATAGATTAATCTTCCTGTATTATTCAAATATTAATGACGTGAACAACAAAGATAGTTGAGGAACTGTCATATTAAAGAATAATAAACAGCATTAAAAACTAAACGTGATGCAGAAAATTGAATTGGATCCCAGACTGGAAAAAATAGCTACAAAAGACATTATTTTGAAAATGAACAGAATTTGACTTGGATTGTATTATATATTAGATAATAGCAGATACTCTGACTTACATTAAAACTGCATCCAGATAAACCCCAGACTTCACAAGTCAAATGTATTTAATACCACTATAAATCCATCATAAATATAGATAAATTGAAGCATCATAATCCAGATGTACCTCGACTTTTGATGGGGCTATATCCTGATAAACTAATCTTAAAGTTGAAAAACTGTGAGTCAGACCATTGTAAGTCAGAAACTGTATGGAAGCACCTGCTTATCTTTGATTTCTTTTTTTCCGGTTTCCATTACCTGGCGTACAGTATAATAAGATCGTTTGAGAGAGAGAGAGAGAGAGAGACTATGTTCATACAACTTTTGTTATAGTATATTGTCATAATCATTCTATTTTATAACTGTTAATCTCTTCCTGTGCCTGATTTATAAATTAAACTTTATTATAGATGTGTATAGAAAAAAAACAGCAGATATAGCTATTTCTCCACTTACAATGGGATTACATCTCTATAAACACATTGTAAGTTGAGTATATTGTAAATTGAAAATGCATTTAATACACCTAACCTATCAAACATTATAGCTTAGCTTAGCCCACCTTAAAAATGCCCAGAACAATTACATTAGCCTACAGTTAAGGAAAATCATCTAACATGAAGCCCATTTTATAATAAAGTGTTGAATATCCCATTAATTTATTTAATACTGTATAGAAAGTAAAACAGAATGGTTTCACAACACCCTAAAGGCAAAAAAAAAAATCTTATGTTGAACCATAGTAAGTTGGAGACAATCTATATAGGGTTCAGTACTGTCTGTGTTTTCAGGCACGCACAGGCAGTGTTGGAATGCCTCGCTTGAGAATAAGGGGCACTATTGTATTCCATCAATATTAAATTTCCCCAATTTAATTTTCTTTTGTGGTTATGTAAGAAAATTTTCATAATCTTGGAGGATACACAATGAAATAATTAGAAATAAAGAGTTGTGAAATCTGAAACATACTCTCAAAAGTTTCATCAGTATTAATAATTTTAAGTATAAATGCATAAAAATATTTATATGTAGTTACAGATATACAGATATGGAGATGTAGATACATTTAAAGAGAGAGAGGAAGCCGCAGAGTGTCAATGACTGAGGAATATGGATGGTGGGTATCGTAAAGTTTATTGTAATGTTTTGTGCAACTTTTGCTACATTTTATTTTTTTTTAAATAAAAAGCTAAAATGGTATAAACTCCTGGATAAAAATGGAAGAAAAGATAGTGTTTGCTGTAATTTTACTTATAGCCTTATAACTTGGGGAACATGAAGAGAGTGAAGGTTGAGGTGAGGTTTGTTTCTATTATGAGCATGAAGAGGACATGCAGGATTCTTTCTGTTTCTTTGTGCAGTGACCATGAATAGACCGAGGGGCATTCTGTGATCCTTTGGGATCAAAGAATGTCAAAGAATGAAGGTTTCCTATACTCATTGACACTTGTCCTCTCTCCCCAGTGAATTCAGCCAGTTCCTCATGTCTTCACAGCTCCATCTACTGTCATGCAGCCGTAGAGCCACAAGTCACATTTCCCCAGGGCTTTGCAGCTATTTAATAGATAATCCTCATTCCACATTAGAAAGGTAGGAAAATTTTAGATGGACCATTTTACAGAAAGACAAAGTTAGGGAACAAAGACTAAAGGAACTTTTAGACTAGTATAAGTCTGTATTAAAACTGAAAATTCCCCTCCTTGGAGCTTCTAGTGAGGATTAATAGAGTAATTCACTTTCAAATATTATACTATAGTGATCTTCAGAAACTAAACGTTAGTAATCGCAGGCATCATGTGTTATTCTTTGCAATTATTCTTTTGCTGCTTCCCATATCCTCTGAGGATGTTTCAACCATTAAGCTCCTTTTAGCTGTAGAGATTTATTGCCTTTGTTGTGTGTGACTAACTCACTAAACAATAACACAGGATAAAGATTTTTGCTTTTATTTTCTTTCGTTAGCTTATAGGGTACACTGGGTGTGGCTACAGTGCTAATGACATGCTCAAAAATACTTTAAATCTCAGCATTTTCAATATGAATACTAAGTCCCAAGTGACTAGAGTGGGACCAGTTGTGACCCCAAATTGGAAAAGTTCTAGAGTTAATGTTTTCTTCATCCTTCATTTTACAAAGAATCATGTCTAAACTATTTGAAAATTGTGCTAGGCCATTCTTCAGAAACTGTTGCTGTTTCAAAAATGGGTGAGATTGAAGGCTTCTATTGAATTTGACATGGATTTCACCTTGGCGTATTCCTGAAGAGGGAATAACTGAAAGATGTGTGAGACAAAAACACAGGAAGGTGGGCAGAGTTCCCCCAAGCTTCCACTGGAGCTCAGAGAAGCACCCCCAGAATTTGGCTATTTTGGAAGCCTTCACAGGGTGAGATGTCAAATAGGTCCCAGAGGTCTAGCAATACAGACTTGCTGTCACTTAAATATTACAATAAATTTGGTGTCCTGCTTTCAAAAAGACCTGAAGCTTGCCTGTGAATAGGGCTGTTAGAAAGGTTGCTCTTGTGAGTGACTGTGAAGGGTGGAAAGAGGCTTACTTGAAATCAGAAAGTTGTAACACTGGATGTGCATAGTTGCGGCTCCTAGTGAACTTACGTAGCCAGTAGATATTTAAGGTGTCTGCTTGTGTGCATTTTATAGATAGCTACATAGTTCATTTCAACTGAGTGCAGTTTTTCTATATGCATATAGTGTTCTTAAGGATGAAATATTGCATATGTGATATGGTTTGGCTCTGTGTCCCACCCAAATCTCATCTTGTAGCTCTCGTGATTCCTATGTGTTGTGGGAGGTGCTCAGTGGGAAATGACTGAATCATGGGGGTGGATCTTTTTCTGTGCCATTCTCATGGTGGTGAATGGCTCTCATGAGCTCTGATGGTTTCTAAAAGGGGAGTTTCCCCACACAGGCTCTTTATTTTTTTTGCCTGCTGCCATCCATGTAAGAGGTAACTTGTTCCTCCTTGCCTTCTGCCATGATTGCGAGGCCTTCTCAGCCATGTGGAGCTGTGAGTCCAATTAAACCTCTTTCTTTTGTAAATTACTCAGCCTCAGGTATGTCTTTATCAGCAGAATGAAAATGGACTAATGTAGATAATTGTTACCAGTAGAGGGGGGCGCTACTATAGATACCTGAAAATGTGGAAGCAACTTTGGAACTGGGTAACAGGCAGGGGTTAGAACAATTTGGAGGGCTCAGAAGAAGACAGGAAAATGTGATAAAGTTTGAAACTGCCTGGAGATTTCTTGAATGGCTTTACCTAAAATGCCAATAGACCATAAAGTCTAGGCTGAGCTGGCCTCAGATGGAAATGAGGAACTTCTTGGGAACTGGAGCAAAGGTGACTCTTATTATGTTTAAGCAGATACTGGTGGCATTTTGCCCCTGCCCTAGAGATTGTGGCACTTCGAACTTGAGAGAGATGATTTAGGGTACCTGGTGGAAGAAATTTCAAAGCAGCAAAGCATTCAAGAGGTGACTTGGGTGCTGTTAAAGGCATTCAGTTTTAAAAGCAAACAGAGAATAAAAGTTTGGAAAATCTGCAGCCTGACAATGAAGTAGAAGAGAAAATTCCATTTTGTGAGGAGAAATTCAAGCCAGCTGCAGAAAGTTGTATAAGTAATGAGAAGCTGAAAGTTAATCACCAAGACAATGGGGAAAATATCTCCAGGGTATGCCAGAGACCTTTGTGGAAGACCCTCCCTTTAAAGGCAGGAGGTTTAGGAAGAATAAATGTCCTAAACCTTGGGTCAGGCTCAGGGACCCTCTGCTGTGTATAGTCTAGAGGCTTGGTGTCCTGAGTCCCAGCCACTCCAGCTGTGACTAAAAAGGGCCAAGGAACAGCTTGAGCTGTTGTTTCAGAGGGTACAAGCCCAAAGTCTTGGCAGTTTCCACATGGTGTTGAGCCTGTGGGTGCACAGAATAATTAAGGTTTGGGAACCTCTGCCTAGATTTCAGAGGACATATGGAAACACGTGGATGCCCTAGCAGAGGTTTGCTGCAGGGGTGGAGCCTTCATGGAGAACCTTTGCTATGGCAATGAGGAAGGGAAATGTGGGGTCAAAGCCCCCACACAGAGTCCCTACTAGGCACCACCTAGTGGAGCTGTGATAAGAGGGCAACCATCACACAGACCCAGATCCCAGAATGGTAGATTCATAGACAGCTTACACAGTGCACCTGGAAAAGCCGCAGACACTCAATGCCAGCCTGTGAGAGCAGCTGGGAGGGAGGCTATACTCTACAAAGCCACAGAGGCAGAGCTGCCCAAGCCATGGAAAACCGCCTCTTGCATCAGAGTGACCTAGATGTGAGACATGGAGTTAAAAGAGATCATCTTGGAGCTTTAATAGTAGACTTCTCTTCTGGATTTTGTACTTGCATGGGGCCTGTGGCTCCTTTGTTTTGGCCAATTTCTCCCATTTGGAATGGCTGTATTACCCAATGCCTGTCCCCCCATTGTACCTAGGAAGGAACTAACTTGTTTTTGATTTTTCAGGCTCCTAGGTGGAAAGGACTTGCCTTATCTCAGATGAGACTTTTGAGTTAATGCTGAAATAAGTTAAGACTTCGGGGCACTGTTGGGAAGGCATGCTTAGTTTTGAAATGTGAAGACGAGACTTGGGAGAAGCCAGGGGTAGAATGACATAGCTTGGGTCTGTGTCCCCACCCAGATCTTATCTTGTAGTTCCCATGCTTCCCCTGTATTGTGGGAAGAACCCAGTTGATTAAATCATGGGGCTGGTTTTTTGCTGTCCTGTTTTTGTGATGGTGAATGGGTCTCACGAGATCTGATGGTTTTAAAAATGGCCATTTCTCTGCACAAGCTCTTTTTCTGCCTGCTGACATCCATGTAAAACATGACTTGTTTCTCCCTGCCTTGTGCTGTGATTGTGAGGCCTCCCCAGCCATGTGGAACGTGAGTCCAATTAAATCTTTTTATTTTACAAATTGCCCACTCTCAGGTATGTCTTTATCAGCAGTGTGAAAGTGAACCACCACAATATGCAAATACATAATTCATGTTGTGCTCAGATTCTTCCATAGTATATCAATAACACTGACACAAATTTATGTTTCCAAAACAAGACTTAGAGCAGGACTGGCTGTGTATCTATTAGCGGCTATTCATGGGTAGGCCAAGTCATGAACCACTGTACTTGTTCCAAGTCATCTAGCTGGTTATTGGCAAAGCTGGGACTGCAACCTAGTTCTCTAGAGAAAGAGCTGAACTATCTTCCCAGGCCACTATGCTATCATATTTGTTTGTGAATACAAGGGATAAAGTGCAGAACATGGAGGTGCTTTGAAAGGTATAAAGTGATCAGTATCATATGTAACTAGAAAGGCCACGAGTCTTTTATTTTGTTCTCCATGACAAGAGAACAATATTTCTGCTCTATTTCTCACTGTGAATAACTTTGCCTAATCCTCTAAAAAGCAAGTAAGCAGAAACAAATTAAACCTTAGGTCAAAAGGGAAATGGGAATAACTGGCAAAAGGAGATAATAATTCTTAGGGATGGAAGCACCTAGCCAATTGGAAGAGTATGAAAAAACAAGAAAATAGAAAATGGGAAAGACTGAAAAAATGTGCCTGGTCTCTTACAAATCAATTTATGTCTTTGTGATGACTGCATTTTGGGTCAAGAGTTCTTGACTTTTGAAATGCATTAAAATTCCTAAGGAGGAAGTTTTCTAAAAATACAGATGTATAAATGTATATATTTATTAAGAGAAGTTGGCTTATGTGATTATGGAGGCGAAGAAGTCTCACAATTTGTTGTCTGTAAGCTACAGACCCAGGAAAGCTGGTGATGAATATAGATTGGATCTGAGAACCAGGGGAGCAGATGGTGTGAATCCCAGCTGGAAAGCCAGAGAAGATGAGATGAGATAAGACATCACAGCTCAGCAGTGAGGAAACACAAAATGGGTGAATTCTTCCTTTCTCCACCTTTGGTTCATTTCAGGCCCTCAGAGGACTGGATGATTACCAAGCACATTGGAGAAGATAATCTACTTTACTGAGTCCACTGATTCACATAATAATCTTATCTAGAAATACCCTCATAGACACACTTAGAAATAATGTTTCATCCAGGCACCCCTTGGCCAGTCAAGTTGCCATCATACTACTTATTTAGAATTTCTGACTGTAGGGCCCAAGTATGTGTATTTGTTAGAGTCAAGTGACTTTATTGATGCTTCTGAGAAAATAACAAGGAGAGATTTTGTAACCTGAAGACCATCACTTAGCCCTAAGGAAGACTACCTCATTTGTTGGCTTAAAATCAGAATTGATGAATGGTCTGTTGATTGTGATTGCAAATATGTCTTTAGTGGTCAGAGTGTATACCAATGACTTTTTTTAAAAATGCAGTTCTTTGCTAAATGCTAAATGCAGTTTCTTCCATAGCTCCCTTCTCATCCGTGGAAAAGGGAACTACGGCAGGAACGGCATTTAACATTTAACAAGAATTATATTTCTGTATATATCTAGAATATATACAGAATATATAGCATATATCCATATGCTACACTATGGATATGTTTCTGTTTTCCACACAGTCAACCATTTTAGTAGGCTCAGTGGGGGTATTTTTATTTGAATGTGTTATTGAGTATGTGCATTTTTAATTTTTATAAATTATTCTATTGCTCATTCTTCTTCCAATGTTTTCCACTAGGTTTTGTATTTTTAAAATTCAGTCAGATTGCTTTATATTCAGTGAATCCATTGCTTCTGTGAATAAGTTCATTGGTGTGTATGTATGGTAAATTGAGGTAGTTGATCTAAATCATTATCTCTTCCTGTCTTTATGCTCTTTGCTAAGTAAATTTTCAAAGCCCTCCCATGTGGACAGAGTGATCTATCCCATCCCTTGAGACTGGTCTTGGCCATGTGATGTGCTTTGTGATAATTACTGACTTGATATAAGCAGAAGCTTAAAAAAGCATTTGTGTGTTTTCACTACTTATTGAACCTCTGTTATTATAATGAAAAGACATGCTCAGCTTAACCCACTGGTCCCAGGAAGAGGATGAGCAATAACAGAACAGAGCCAACCTCTATATGTTTAAGTAAGCCAGCTGGACTGTGAATGTATGAGCAAGTCCAGCCCAGATCAATGGACTCTCACAGGAGCATGATAAATAAATGGATACTACTGAGATTCTGTGGTTCTATGCAACATTATCGTGGAAATAACTAACAAATAGAATGTACTATGAGAATTTGTATTCTCTTGCTGATTTTGAATTCAGGATGTCTTTCATGGGAAGGCTAATCATTTGACTCAAAAATAAAACAGCTTATAATATTTATATTTATTTAAAATATAATTTAAATGTATATGTGTATGTATATATATATAACAGGTGGAATATGAAATGTGTATATACACATATATATATGCACACACATATATACATATATATGAAACTTGCTATATTATGCAGAGTACTTCCTTTCTTATTATTTCATTTTATCATCTCAACTCTACGAAGTAAGCAAAGCAGTCTTTAAGTCCCTTCTTCATTCTCCAGTGATTACTAACTCATGCTTTTGTTTCTTCAATTATTTTATCCTGGCCCTTCAAGATACATTAATTTCTTCAATATCACAACATAATTCCACCAGCCTTAAGAAAAATATTCAGAATAACTTTATGTCAGTGCACTGGCACAGAGAGCCAACTATTTACTTACCACGGGGAAAAATCTTACAAATGTGCATATTTTAGTTCCATCTTGTGGTCATACTTCTGTACCAGCCAAACCAAAATCTAGATAAAGAGGAAAAAAAAAGCTGAAATGGCTAACTCCCATGGCTTCATTATGTGTATTTCAGCATAGTAATCCCTTGTACTGACATAAAAATGGCACTATGTACACATGAATTGCAAAGAATTCTTGGTAGTTTAATGTTATAAATATAGATGTGAGAAAATTACTTTGATGAAAAATGTATAGTGTAAAGCTTGGAGGGACCATCCAGCTGGAGAAATGAAAGGGAAGAAAATCCCAGCTCTCCAGAACCAAACATTAGAAGGAAAGTTCTGTTGGAAGCTCCGTGGGTCTCAGTGAAAAGCGACCAAAAGAATTAACAATGGTCCTGCCCTTTGGCTTGGGCCCTGCATGGGAGACAGATGTGACATCCAAGAAAATGCAACTACATCAAATATGACAAAAGCAGCACTGTCAGCTACTGACCAGGAGGCTAACTCTGCATCTGCTGCACTACCAAAGAGGCTCTTGTGGTGGCACAACTTGCACAGCCACAATTCAAGGGAGATTTTCTCGAGAATCAACACAAAGCAGAGAACAGTACTGGATGGCAAGTTAAGAGACGAGGTTTCTAGTTCTGGCTCTTTCACGAACTCCTATGTGATTCTGGACAAGATATTCAACTTCCCTCTGCATCTTTTACCTTGTCTGTAAAATTAGAACAGGAATGACAATGAGTTTTTCCTAGGATGCTGATATCTTGTGCTTCAGTAAAGAGGGAGGAAGAGGTGGTGTGGGCACCTTGCTTTTGCTATACCAATGGACCTGATTGTTAAGATGTATTCCTGGTTCTGTGACTGATCATCTTCTCTGAAAAGCAGCCTGTTCATTGTTTTTAATATTACAAATACTCAAGCAAACTTGAAAGGCTAACATTTCTCCCAACATTCCCTACAAAGATCAAAGAAAGGTAAAAATAATGCACAATAAGACTTTTCCTGTGCTGATGGATTGCACATGGAGAAGAAAGTCAAAATAATCCATCCTCATCAACCTTCTGTAGCTTCCCCTGCTCTTACACTATTTGTTTAAAAATTACACTGACCTACCATGAAGAGCTGCTTTAGAAACCAGGGACTACCAATCACCTGAGCTCCCTCACTGGAGGAAACGCCAGAACACTGGATTTGCTCCTCCACATTTCCACCTAGAGCAGATTGTATGTCTTTTAAAAGTGATGAGTTGTGATGGGGCCACTGCTTTGATATGGTCCTCAGTGGCCCTTGTGTCAAACAGTAGCCTTGAACACTGCTCCAGGGAGGAGAAGGAGCGGAGAGGTCAATGCATGGTAATGTCCAGGGTAATGTGTCAGCTCATAAGTCTTCAGAATCTCCTGCCATGAAAAACAGCTGCGGCTTGCAAATGTCTGTAGCCTGAACTTTTTCTGTCTCCTTGTTTTGTCCTTACATGAAAAACTGTAACTAGATCCACTTCTGCTCAGCCTCAAAGGCAGCCCATTTAACAAGTAGGCCCTGAGCCTGCCCGGTATTTGAGAAGAAATGCAATGTATCAACACCCTGCAGCATTTCATCTGACAGCAGCTTGGGCTCTCCTCTTTTCATCCTGGCTTGCTCTGCCTGTGGCACTGGGTATGCTGCCCTGTCCCCATTAGCATGTCATTAGTGCCATTAATGAAAATCCGGTTTTACACACTGAAAAGTGATCTGAAGCAGTCTTGAGGAAATGCTGTAAAGGCTGCCCCTGCTGTTAGCAGGAGCCTCTGGCACACCTGCAGTTTTGACAGGGCTCTTAAAAGCTTCTCTCCCCTTGAATGGAAGGAGGTGCAGCAAGTATAAATAGTACAATAAATAGTACAATTAGCTTCATTCTGGGACTGTGAAAGCCCTTCTCTGCATCAATATAAAGCCCATGCACTCTATGATGAAAAAGTGAAATGTTAACGTTTTGCAGTTTGAGGAAACTGGTCATTAACCCGAGGACCAGGACTGGTATGCCAAGCCCAACAGTCTTAAATAATCCACTGTGGCATTTTCCTCAGGCACAAGTAAAGAAATAAGAGTCGTTAATTTAAAATAATCTTCTGTTTAGTGATAAACTCAAGTATAAATTAAGGAATCTCTTTTATATTATGCAATACCATGGAAAGAAGACAGACCCAATTTTTTTTTTTTTTGAGACGGAGTTTTGCTCTTCTTGCCCAAGCTGGAGTGCAATGGCATGATCTCCACTCACTGAAACCTCTGCCTCCCAGGTTCAAGCGATTAGGTAGAGCCAATATTTTTAATCCCAAGACTTAATATGAAATTGTTCAGTGAAGTTAGAAAAGCAAAAAGAAAAAACTATGTTATTATTTCAGTAAGAAACTTACTCCTATATTGAGATGCAAAAAGAAGACAAAGGACGGCCCTTGAACATTCATATGTACCTGCGAACAAAGCAAAGCTGTGAAACTTCTTTGAACACCATTTCAGCAAAGATACATAGGACTGTGGCCATGAGAACAAGGAAGAAAGTGGGCCCTATGTGTGAGACATTGATAAAACACAACCAAACTGTCTGGGACAGGTCTGTTCTAGTTCCATATTGCTGCCCTGGGGGATTATGAGTCAGGTCAGTGTCTGAGATGGAAAACCAAGGAGCAAAAATGGCAAGACACTGAGATCACAAAGTGACAAAGTGAAGCCAGTGTGCAAGAAAGGTGCAAGGATTACAGGTGCTGCCAAACTTTGCCAGTTCTTTCTTCCTAATTGGAAGCTTTAGTATCTTCCTTCGTGTGATTCGAGGCGTCTGTTCCTTTGCCTGCCTCTCTGTCAAGTCACTAGTCATGTTTTTTTTTTTTAATTTAATATTTAAATTTCATTTATTATGTTAAAGAAGTTATACAAGTAATAATAAATTATGTGTTGTTTGATATCTAGAAATTTAAATAGTAACATTTACTATCTTTTGAGTTTTGATTTGACAAGCAGATTTGGGGCTTTATTTTTCTCTTGTGTGATTTATCCACAATGTGAATATCAGTCTACAGGTAGCTTGTGCTGTCCAGATAGGGGATCCTTACTTGAACAGAGTGTGAACTATGCAAATAAAAATCATAAATCAAACATGAGAGATGATTTGTTTTTACTCAAACGGGCAACTGTATAAAAAGCAAAAATTTTTTTCCAACAAAGTACAGTGTACTTTTATGTATATCTAATTTCTATGAATTTTCAATAATACAAAATAATTTATAAGTCTATATTTGTTAATTTATTTTTTTATTTTATTTTAAATTATTTTATTTAGTTACTTACTTTTTAATTGGGAAATAAAATTGTATATATTCACCTGTGCAATATGATGTTTTGATATGTGTGGAAACTGTGAAATGGCTCAATCAAACTAATTAACATAGGCCTTAAATTCACAAACTTGTCATTTTTATGGTGAGGACACATAAAGTCTATTCTCTTAATTAGCAATTAGGAATAATCTTAGGATTAACTTCCAGAGATCTACTGTATAACGTGGTGACTATAGTTAATAGCAATATACCGTATTCTTGAAAATTGCTAAAAGAGTAGTCCTGGAATCCTGGGCAAATTATTTAACCTTTCTAAATTTCTGTTGCTTCATCCATGATTGGAATAATAAATTCTACCAATCTCATGGAATTCCCACGATGATTAAATGATATACTGCAACAACCAGTCAGACGTGGAATTTTTTTTATTTTTTAATTTTTATTTATTTATTTATTTATTTATTTTTGTCATAGTAGTATTAAGCACAGAACATTCTAATGACAGGTATGCCAGATTGCTGGGAAGAGGTCAAAAGATTTGATATGTTGAATGTGTATAAATATAGAGCAAAATTATTAGGATGTGTTAGACCCTGTTTTGTGGTGTTTAGGAATCCTAGATTTATCATCAGATAGGTGGGAGTTTGAATAAAATTTTGAGTCTTTCTAGCTGGGTGTCTATGAACATAACAGTAAACCTATCTAAGCCTTGGGTTCTTGCTCTATAAAATGGGATAATGATAGTATCTGATAAAATCAAGTAAGATGTTATATACATAATTTAAATTTCAGCCCAGCTTGCAATAGGAAACATCCAATAACTTCTTACTATAAATTTAATAAATGTGATATATACATACATACTTTTAAAGACAGTTGAGTATGGATATAAGCACAGCCTTAGAAATGTATTCAATAATAAAAAAAGTATTGAAAAATTAAACTTAAAAGTAAAAAACAGTAATAGATTAATAAGGCATCCTTTGAAGAAGGAAAATCAAATAAATTACAAAAGAAAGTTGGCTTATTATTTCTCCTGAAGGGGCAGTTTCCACTCTGTATTTAAAGACCTCTTCCCAGTAGACATGCATCCAGTTATTTCCTGGCTGAATATTTTCAATGATGTAACATTTTTATAAATCAAGTTATCGGATTCTGGTTTTTCAGTAATACTCATTTTGAAATAGATTAATCTCACATTCGCCCCAGATAAGCCTGCCTCGTACTTTCTCTCTTCTGAGTTTTATACCTGTTTCAGTTCTGAATCAATCAGAGATCTTTTCCACTGACAGCCCTTCACATTTTTGAAATCATAGGAAAAATATGTTCCTCCCTCTTTAGGAAGTTATAACTTAGCTCATAAAACAGTGCTTCTGCCCTTTCAAACGTTTTGGGAAAGAACAGCGATCCTCTTCAACTGCTCCCTCTCCAAGGGGTAAACACATCTAGAGGTTAGTGATGAGGCCTCTTTCTCTCTCTGTTCTTGAAATTGGGGATTGATGTAAGGGAGGGAGTGATCCCATTTCAGCTGAAAAGCAAAGGTCAGCTCTGCGAATTCCTTTTCATGGGGGGCGGGGGGCGGTCATTACAAGGTCCAGACTTAAAAGGAAACACTAGAAATACTGACTAAAGCTACTAGCAGGACTGGCTACATAATCTGCAGAGCCCCATGCATGATTAAATGCAGAGCTCCATTTTCAGAAATGATTACTAATTTGAAAGTGTTGATGGAATGGCATTAAACCAAGTGCAGGTCTCTTCTGAGTGTAGGATCCTATGTGGGCCCTGGCTACCAAAGTGTTTTTTCTTTGTTTAATTTAACAAGTTGTAGAGTTAGTATTTTTTTTTTAATTTCTATCTATCTAATATCTATGGTTTCTTAGTTGGCTGTAAATGCGTCGGGTTTAGCAGGGAAAGGTGTGTGTGTGTGGTTTGTCAAGCCACTTTTAAGAATATGATTGTATCTCCAGAATCTTTTTCTCTCTAGGTAAAGTTTTGACAACTCAATGGAATAAAATAAGCCTTTAAATGGTTACTAATGCTCTGTGATATGTAAAAAAAAATACATAACATGTAATGAGATGAAAGCAAAATATAGCATTAAACATCAAGTGATTTAAATTACTTAAAAGCCACAGACATGGCTTACAAGAGATGATTATGGAGAAATGATAACAGTTGATATATCTGGGTGATATAATTATGAAGGATTTTTTTCTCTTGTTAATGTCTTTGTATAAGATTATTAAGTAAACCTGAATAAAGCTGCAAAAGTCTTAAATATGCAGTCTGAAATTCTCAAAACAATGAAGGAAAATTTCTCAGGATTAAAGAGGTCATAAATCATCAGGATAAAAAGATCTGTTGAACAGAATGAATTGTAAAAGATGCAGCTATTCACGTGGTTAAATTTCAGAATGACAAAATGAAAGAAAACGGTCAAAGATCCTACTGTTTGGAAATTTGGAACAGACACATGCAAGATTAAGTGGAGGGGAAGCAAATATACTGCCGTATTTCACATTGCTATCATTTAAATGTGAAAATAAAGAGATATACTTTCAGACATGCATTTATTCAGGAGTCTTACCATACCTAGACTTTCTCTAAAATATTTAATCATAGATATGATCCAGTAGAGAAACAAACAAATCCAATGTACAAGAAGCAATATTAAGAAAACCAGAAAATCCTATTGGTATCTCTAAACAAGTTGTTAAAAATATTTGAAGGTAAAAATATCAGCTGAAAGACATGGCCCAGAAGCATGGTGGAATCAAAAACACACCAGCTCTGGAATCAGACAGCCAGGAATAAAGTTTAGTTTGGGGAGACATTGGGCATGGTATTTAACCTCTTTGTGCTTCAGTTTTCTCATTTGTAAAATAGAAATAAAATATTTCTATTTTTATTCATGAGTATTAAAGAGGTTAATATAGATTTAATATCTGGAAGAATATCTAACATCTAGTAAACAAAACAAATTTAGTTATTATATAGATGGTAGAATACACAGAAGGCTAGAGAGCTGAAATCACGTTTTTATCTTATTCTGGGGGAATGGGTTAACTGTAGTCTTTTGCTTTGTCTTCGAAAATCAGTGGCATATGAATATATCATGATGACATCGATTTATCCTGGAAATTTAAAGTTCGCTTATCCTTCAAAATTCAACTAAGATAACTTACCACAGTAACAGAAAAAAAAATTATCTTAATTAATGGTGGAAAATATTTAAATGAAACTCTACATTCATTCACTATTAAAAAGAAACCATTAGCACAAAAGGTATAGGAGACAATTTATAAGATCTGTTAACACTATCTACACAAAACCTACAATAAACAACACACAATGAAAATTGTCATTTGTTCTTTTAAAATTAAAACCTAAATAAAATAAAGGTGCAGCCATAGACTATAGGTCCTAGGTAAGACCTAGACAAGAAAAATAAACTGTTCAGAAATTGAATAGGAAAGAAGAAGATTTATTATTTGCGGCTAACATAGTTTTGTACCTTAAAAACCCGAAATACTCTGTAGACACATGAGCAGAATTAACATATTAATTTAACAATGTCATTGAATAGAAGGTTAATACAAAAATCAAGTTTACTTCTAGATATCAGCAATAAATACATAGATAATTCAATTTTTATAAAATAACACCTAAAATACTATCAAAAACATCAAATAGCTCCAAATATATGTAACAACAGGCATGAAAGAACTCTACACTGAAAACGGTAACAAGCTATTGAGAGTAAATTTTGAAAGACCAAAATGTATGGAATAAAAGATTTAACATTTTAAAATTATCAGTGTTCTCCAAATTGATTTAAAATGCAATATAATTTAATGCAGAATTTTTATCAGAGTTTTTTGTTTTTCTGTTTTTGAGACAGAGTCTTGCTCTGTTGCCCAGGATGGAGTGCAGTGGCACAACCTCGGCTCACCACAACCTCTGCCTCCTGGGTTCAAGCAATTCTCCAGCCTCAGCCTCTCATGTAGCTGGGACTACAGGTGTGCGCCACCATGCCCAGCTAATTTTTGTATTTTTAGTAGAGATGAGATTTTACTATGTTGGCCAGGCTGGTCTCGAACTCCTGACCATGTGATCCACCTGCCTCAGCCTCCCAAAGTGCTGGGATTACAGGCATGAGCCACCACACCCAGCCCAGAATTTTGATTATAAAAATTTATAATCAAAGTTCCTTTGAAACTGCAAAAGAACTAGAACTACCAGAGTGATTGTTATTGTTATTAAATACAAACTAGAGGACTTGTGCTATCAGATAGTTAGACCAAATATATAGTATACTTATTAAGATATTGTGATATAGACACCAGGTAAATCAATAAATCAATAAAACAAACAATCGAGAAAGAATAAAGAAACCGGAAACTACTCAACACTGATCGCCTGATTTGTGTCAGAAGTAACACTAGTGCAGTGCAGAAAGAATGGTGATTTTAGTATATGGTTTTATGTCTTTTGTATACTCACATAGAAAAATATATATGAATATATACAATTATATATTGAATATATATATATAAATGTGATTCCTATCTCATACAATATATAACAATATAATAAAGATTGAAGGTCTAAATGTGAAAAGTAAAATATAAAACTTTTAGAAAGAAAATGAGAAGATACCTTCATGACATTGTAGTAAGTAAAAATTTCTCAAATGAGACCCAAAAAGGCTATTTTTAAAAATTATGAATTGAATTACATACATATATAAAATGTGTCAACTAGTTATATTTAGAACACATCTTGTTATTTCCACAATATTGCTGCATATACATTCAAAAATACATGTGTTTAATGTATTATATTAATAAATATATTATATATATGTTACTTCCATAATACTGCTGCAGATGTGTATATGCATTACAAAAATATATGTAAATAATAGTTAAAAATTGGAAATGACCCAAGGGCCTATTGACAGTAGAAAGGATATATAGATTGCAGCACATTTAAAAAACTGAATGTTATATAGCTACGAGACTCTCTATGAACTATTTGCAACAGGACTCCATGAGCAATGAAACTCCATGAACCTATATCCAACAACATGGTAGAATATCAAAAACATAATGTTAAGAGAAGCCAGAAACAAAATATATGTAGTATGATTCAATTAATATAAAGTATAAAACAGTCAGGAAGAACCTATTTTGTTAGAAGTCAGGAAAGTGGTTACTTGTGATTGGGTATAAGAACTAGATGGTGGCATGTAGCTTTGCTGCTGGCATGATGATTATACCAGTGAGCTGTAAAATCCATCAAAGTGTACACTAACGATTTTTGTATTGTTCTTCACATATGTTTTATATCAATTAAAAATTTATAAAAAATTCCTGAGCAGGATAGCCAAATAGGAACAGCTCCAGTCTCCAGCTCCCAGCGAGACCAATATAGATGGCAGGTGTTTTCTGCATTTTCAACTGAGGTACCCGGTTCATCTCATTGGGACTGGTTAGACAGTGGGTGCAGCCCACGGAGGGCGAACAGAAGCAGGGTGGGGCATCACTTCACCCAGGAAGCACAAAGGGTCAGGGAACTCCCTTCCCTAGCCACAGGAAGCCATGAGGGACTGTGCCTTGAGGGATGGTGCTATCCAGCCCAGATACTACGCTTTTCTCATGATCTTTGCAACCCACAGATCAGACGATTCCTTTGGGTGCCTACACTACCAGGGCCTTGGGTTTCAGGCACAAAACTAGGCAGCCGTTTGGGCAGACATTGAGCTAACAACAGGAGTTTTTTTTCATACCTTGGTGGCACCTGGAACACCAGTGAGACAGAACGATTCACTACCCTGGAAAGTGGGCTGAAGCCAAGGAACTGAGTGGTCTTGCTCAGCAGATCCCACCTCCGTGGAGCCCAATAAGCTAAGATCCACTGGCTTGAAATTCTTGCTGCCAGCACAGCAGTCTGAAGTCGACCTGGGATGCTCGAGCTTGGTGGCAGGAGGGGCATCTGCCATTACTGAGGCTTGAGGCTTGAGGTTTCCCCCTCACAGTGTAAACAAAGCCGCCAGGAAATTCGGACTAAGCAGAGCCCACTGCAGCACCGCAAAGCCACTGTGTCCAGAGCGCCTCTCTAGATTCCTCCTTTCTGGGTAGGGTATCCCTGAAAGAAAGGCAGCAGCCCCAGTAAAGGGCTTATAAATAAAACTCCCATCTTCCTGGGACAGAGCACCTGTGGGCAGAGGTGAAGGTGGACGCAGCTTCAGCAAATGTAAACGTTCCCACCACTGGCTCTGAGGGGAGCAGTGGATCTCCTAGCACAGTGCTCCAGCTCTGCTAAGGGACAGACTGTTTCCTCAAGTGGATCCCTGACCTCCGTGCCTCTTGTCAGAGAGACACCTCCCAGCAGGGTTTGACAGACACCTCATATAGGAGAGCTCTGGCTGGAATCTAGTGGGTGCCCCTCTGGGACGAACCTTCCAGAGGAAGGAGCAGTCAGCAATCTTTGCTGTTCTGTAGCATTCACTGGTGATACAGAGACAAAGAGGGTTTGGAGTAGACCTCCAGCAAACTCTAGCAGGCCTGCGGAAGAGGAGCCTGACTGTTCAAAGGAAAACTATCAGGAATAGCATCATCAACAAAAAGGATGTCCACATAAAAATCCCATCAGAAGGTCACCAACATCAAAACCAAAGGTAGATAAATCCACAAAGATGAGGAAAAACCAGTGCAAAAAGGCTGGAATTCCAAAAACCATAATGCCTCTTCTCCTCCAAAGGATCACAACTCCTCACCAGCAATGGAACAAAATTGGACGAAGAATGAGCTTGATGAATTGACAGAAGTAGGCTTCAGAAAATGGGTAATAACAAACTCCTTCAAACTAAAGAAGCATTGTTTTATAGACAGTAAGGGCTAAAATGAGCAGAAACAAAGAACAAAATCACATTGGTCATTTAGAAATTACAGTTTAGTGGCATGGAACTTTAGCATAGGTGACTCCATTTTGATTTTAGTCTGATTTGTTGGATCCTAGTGCAGGAGCTAAGTCCAAAACAATGGCCTCCTATAAATTTATTTAACAACACTTTTGATATGATGTAATGAGAAGGGGACCCTTTCTCTATTTTCATCCTCTCCAAGACCCATATCTCCAGCTTGAACATTTGGAAAACATCACAGAAACTCTTGTAAGAGATGGTCTACCTCAGCAATGGTACTCAATGCCTCAGAAATACTTCTCAAAATGGTCAAGATGATCAAAATGAAGGAAAGCTTGAGAAACTCTCACAGCCAAAAGTAGCCAAGGAGACATGAAGACTAAATGTAAAGTGATATTCTGGATGGAAACCAGGAATATAAATAAGACACCAGATAAAAAATTAAGAAAATCTAAATAAAATAGAGACTTTGGTTAATAATATTGTATCATTATTGGCTCATTAGTTATAAAAATGTATCATATTAACACAAAATGTTAATAGGAGAACCTGGGTATCGAGTGTCTGGGGACTCTACTAACTTTGTAAATCTAAAACTATTTTAAATTTAAAAATCAAAACAATTCTAAAGTGGTAAAAATGTATTTAGCAGAAAAAATAGTGAAAATTGGGGTGAAAAATCAATAAGCCTTAATTACAGGTCATGTCTCTTTGTTTCAAGTAGGAGATTCTTGGGGGTTTTTAGGTCTCACTCCTGTGTCTGCCATAGTCACATAACGTATTAGTAATAGTGGAGACCGGGTATTTAAGAACTCTCTATAAGTGTTTCTAGATTCATTTTTATGTTCTGTAAATGTAAAACTATTTTAAAATAAAATTTATTTAAAAATAAAGTTAGCAGTAAACATATTTTTAACAATGAGCATGCACTGGCTTTCCTACTGGAAGGTCTGAAGGTTGGCTGAGATGATTCTGCTTTAGTTTCAGGTTTGCAAGTCAGCTGGGGCAGCTTAGATCAACCTGGCTCATTTGGAGCCCTGGTTACCCAGCATATACTCTTCTCATGGCAATGTCAGGAACACAAGAGAAAAAAGCCAACTAAGCAAGCATGTCTGAAGCCTTTGCTCATCTCATATCTGCCAGTTTTCTATCAACAAAATTAAGTCAACAGCCAAGCCAAAGTCAAAGAGAATGTACCCTGCAAGCATCTGGCTATGGTAAGGATATAGCCGTATATACTACTACTACAAAAGAAGGAAGAACAGGGACAAGTAATTAAATCAACTATAAGCCACAAATTAGATTGACTGTAAAACAAAAATGCCCACAGCAATCTTTAACAAGAAGAAGAAAGCTGGATTTACACTATTAGCTATCAAGACCTACAATAAAGCCATAAATAGTAAAAAAGTGTCATGTTGGCATGAGAACAAATAAGTATTTTTACTTGAATAGAATAAAATGTCCAGAAAGAGAGTCATTTATTATAGCAAAGGTGACACCAGAGGGTTCAAGACATCATAGAAGATTCACAATAACAGGTGGATTATAGATATAAGTATAAAAGATAAATTAATGAAGTTTCCAGAAGATACTATATGCAAACATCTTTATGATCCTTTGTTATGCAAAATATTAAATAGGGTTCCAGAAGCATAAAACTTTAAAGTTGAATATAGTGAGAATGTGGCATCGTGGCTCAGCATTAGCATTTACTGCTTATGTAGTTAAAATTAAACATGATTAAACATTTAAAAAGTAAGAGGTCAAATACCATGACTCTATACACTCTAATTCCCCGTTTAGTTTATAATGTTTAAATTTGTGACTCTCATATGAGAGGGTTTTTGTTTTTTTGGTTGAAAGAGTCATTGCTTTAATTTTAGAAAATATAGGCAAAGAATGGAAAAGATACAGAGGCATTCCAGCAGCACAGTAAAAGCCACCAAGTTAGCCATCCAAAACATTGAATTGAAAACAATGCCAACCAGCTTTCACATACACGCAGTTAAGGTTTCATGTGTAACTGGACGTAAATGATAATCCTAAATCCTAGAGAAAAAAAATACATAGCACCTTGTGCTTTTCCTTGGCAGGTGAACTGCATAGGCTCAGAGACATCATCTTATTGCTACATTTCCTCCTCTAACACAGGGCTAGCTGGTTTTACCTGGAGGCAGTATTGACTTCAGGTCTTGTTGTAGAGGGGATGGCTATGCTGCGGTTCACTTGGGTGACAATAAAGCACTTTGATCTACTTAGCAGTCCCCCAAATCTTCCAAGAAAGAGATCAAGGTCCCCCTGATTTTCCACATGGGCAAACCTAAGGTCCAAGTTGTAAATAGACACTGTGTGGTTATGAGTATGGCATGTCAACTTGATATAAATTTTAGTCAATTTCAGAAAGAGTTTCATTAAATTTTGAAAATAAATTCATAATAAAAAATTAGGGAAAATTTATATGATATATGATATATGATGTATGTCCTGACATTCTTGAGGCTTGTGGGATGCTGGATAACTTTAGTTGGTCGAGGAATAGCCTTTGAAGCTACCATGTGACATAGAATCCTCAGAACGTTGCCCGCTTTGACTCTGTTTTGACATTTCCCATAGTCTCAGAAATGCGGATGTCAAAAATTTCTGTAATGTTTTTTATTTCTTTAGATAATGCCAATTTCTGATTTCCTAAGAAACAACTCCTTATCTCACTTGAAAAACCACAATGGAATGTTTTATAAGCATAATGAGGTCTCCATAGCAAAAGGCTCACTGCTAATAAATCTTTGTTCAAAAGGAAACAGACTGCCAAAATTCAGAGACAAGGGAATTATAGTATTTGATTTCTAGATTAGTGAACAATGATATTGTTCTTTTTCTCCCTGTATGAGCAGCTCCAGTTTAGCAAGTTAAGTTTTGCTGTTATTATTATTGATTTTGTATTCATTCCCTATCTCACCAGTAGAACATGAATGTTATAAAAAGCAGCAGTAAAAACTTATTGAATCATATTCTTCATTACCATTGGCTGCCCTGTCTTCAAATCCACTAAACACCTGACCCATCCCTAAAGCAGTCTCCTAAACTAGAAAGGCCTGGTAAGTTATAGACTGATAGCCACCATCAAGGCTGTGAAAAAGAAAAGATATCATGACTGTCTAATGACTCATAGTTCTTTTCTCATCTGATATTCATTTGAAAATAAAGATTTCTGTGTCTTTTACAATGGTCATGATGAAACATCTCTACCATGTTCCTGGAATTGAAAAGTTTTGTCATAGTATAAGTTCTTAGACTAGATTATAATAATCCATGTAATAAAATCATAATACTTATTATGTGTTCACTCAGGTACCTATTCATGTGAGGGTCTATAATTAATAAAGGCTAATAGAAGTGCAAAATCAAACTTACTTACATGGTCTTCACATTCTAGTGTGTAAAGACTGGCAAAAAAATAAACATAGTTAACTTTAAAGTCTATGGCAAATCTAATTCCACTTTTTATTACTGTATAGCCGTCTCCACTAATAAAGTCTGTGATAGAGATTGCTAGTGTCCACTTTTATGCAGTTCTCTCTTTCCTGGGCACAAGAAATACTGTTCTACCAACTTCCCTTGCAGAGAGTTGACCATATGTCTAGTTCTAGACAGTGAAGTGTGAATAACATGGATGCATGACACTTCTGGGCTAAGGGAGTATATTAGTTATTTATTGTTGTATAGCAAATTACCATAAACACAGCAGTTTAAACAATACAGCTGTATCATCACACAGTTTCTGGAGTTCAGGATTCTGGCCATAGCTTAACTAAATCCTCCACTTCAGAGTCACGGGGCTGTAATCAAGGTGCTGCTTTGAAAGGCACAGACAAGATCCTCCTCCAAGTTCACATGGTTGTTGGCAGCATTCAGCTCCTTGCTGGCTGCCAGACTGTGAGCCTCAGTCTCTTGCTGGCTGTCAGCCAGAGGCTCGCTCAGCAACTTGATGTACAGTTTTCTCCATATGGAGCTTGTGATATGGGAGCTTACCACTTCTAAGCCAGAGAGTCTTCTAGCAAGGCAATTTCAACATCTTATGAAATGTAATGACATGAAATGATGTACATTTCCTCACTTTTGCTGTGTTCTACTGGTTAGAAACAAGTCCTTGGCTCTCCCACACTCAAGAGGGGAAGAATCACACAAAAGTATGAAGCCGGGAGGCAGGGATCAAGGGGCAACCCTAGACATTGTTCAATAAAGTCCGCTGACGGGGATTCTGGCTCTCTCTTCTCTTTTCCTGCGTGATGGATGACGATTTTGTCCATCTATCCATCTACAAGGATGGCAAAGACAAGATGCAGGCAGACTGGATTCCCCAGTCATCAGTGGAAAAAGACGGTCCTGATTGCGTGAACAGTCAGCTCACCCACAATCTCAAGGGCATGAAATTTGGGGACTTTTGCAGCCAGACGAGAGAGAGAGCGAGAGAGAGAAAGAGGGGGAAAGAGAGAGAAAGAGAGAGAGAAAGTGACATCCATGAAACAAAAGGAAAAGGATCAAGACACAGGCAATTAAAATGAGTTGTTTGTTGGAAGATAAAAGAAAGATGGAAAGTATGAAGATGAACAAACATTGAATCAAAACAGCTGAGAGTCTGATAGAGGGAAAAAGGAAGCTGGCTGAATGCTATGAGACAGAATGAATATCAGGGCAAAAATGAAAAAGCTTGAGGTAGTGAAATTCCATATTATTATATCTTTCAAGAAAGAATTAATAAAAGAACCTAAGAAATCAGCTAAAAGGAGTAACACTAATAACATGAAAAGAAGCATCCATGGTGGATTTTGTACTGCTGTGTTATATCAAGGTCAAAGTCAATCTTTATTTATTTTGCTCAAAAGCCATTGCTTAATATTGAGAACAAATAATCATATGTTCTACACTGGGGTGAGGTGGAAATAAATAAATCAAAAGCCTAATGTTCAGAATACAGTAGAATAAGAACAAATGTTTTAATTCAAAAATGTAACTTTAGTATAAAGTTATATTTTTGCATCATGGTCACTACTTCATTTAATGGTGATACGGAAATACACAACTCCTTTTATTCTTAATGATGAAAAAGCATTGAAAAACTGGGCCCTAAACCAGTGGTTTACAAACTTTTACTCATCAACTTTACCTGGAGAACTAGGAAACATTCAGATTCCTGGGTTCTACCCACAGGGATTCTGATTCAGCAGGACTGGTTTAGGACCTGATATTCTAACATTCCTAACAAGCCTCAAGTAGTACTAAAGCTTCTGGTCTACAGTCTGTTCACACTTTGAGTATTGCTGCTCAAATGGTGTGAAGAGGCTGAAATATGTCATTCTGCCATACTGACTCATTAAGTTAAACACACTTGTAAAGCAGCAGGTGAAAAATGATCTCTTCAGCCTTCATGCTGTTTCCTAAGAGCAAAAGATGTAACTCCTGGGTTAGACACTCTCCCTATACCAGAAGAAAGGCAAGATGTTTGTCTTCAAAAATGAGAAACAGATTGAGAGAATACTATACAGACCTTATTAGAATAACTCCTCTTTACCTATCCTTACATAGTTTAGCCACATTTTCACAGGTTACTATCCTTTGTTCAATCTAGCATGTAAGTAACAGACTCTAACTGCTTTGGGGAAGTCCTTATTTGTTTATGAGGGTCCCCATGACACATAAAACTTGTTAAATAAATTTGCGTGCTTTTCTCCTATTTATCTATCAATGTCAGTTTAATTCTTAGACTCTGCTGGAACCCTAAGAGGAAGAAGTTGAAATTTTTCTGCCCGTACAGTTAGATATGTCAGATGGTTAGTAGGAAAATTAGCAAAAGTTCTTCTATATTTATCACTAAGGAAAGACTATTTAGAATTTATGCTAGAATGTCTAGTGTGGCTCAAGGGACATTGATAAAAAAATAAATAAATAAATTGTGGTTTATTTTCTGGCCATGTGTGTTCAAAAATACAGATGTCCCAAAACAAAGGAATCTACCATTTCACTTTTGAGTATAACGTAAAATTTTAAGTTCTAAGATTATAGGTGAAAGAGCCTAACACATTTAAGACGCTCATAAGTACTTGTTGATACATATATTAATGAAAGGCAGAAATCATGGCTTAGAAATAAAACTATATCAAGAATTGTCATAAAAAGATCATCTGATCTATTCTGGGTCATCTTAAAATAGTGTGGTAGTTTGCAAAAATGTCTCCAGTGCTTCTTGCCTTGGCAATATGACTTTGGAGCTCTTTCGTATAGGAAATGGAATCTATTTTCACTTACTCTGCTTCCCTCCAACCCCAACACACTCCATTCTACTTGTGTCTAGTCTAGTTTTGTGACTTGCCTTGGCCAACAGAATGTGGAGGAAGTGATAATGTTTTGTTTGTGATTCTAGGCCTTTGGAAGCGTGAGTACTTCCACTCTCTCTTTTAACCAATGTAACACCATGTGAACAAGGAAGCGTGAGTACTTCCACTCTCATTTAACCAATGTAACACCATGTGAACAAGCCCAGACCAGCATTGCTAGAAGATAAGAGGTGGGGTGGGCCAGAGCCCAACTGTATCAGATAAGGCCATCCTAGACCAGCCTATTGCCAGGCAATGCCAAAAATGCAATCGATTTTAGTCAAAATCAGTAGAGCTGCCTCCCCTCAGAGTCCACAGACATATGAGTGAGACCAGATAAGAGCAGAAGAAGCTGCCGGCTGAGACAGAGACATGACCATAATTTGTGCCTGGTGTTTTGTTTCTGAGTTTTCTTTATTACCTCTCATAAATCTGTCTTTGTTGCAATATCTTTTTAAAAATAACTTTTATTTCAAAGTATTTTTAGATTTACAACGATGTCTCAAAGCGAGGACAGAGTTCCCATATTTCTCACACCCAATTTCTTCTACTGTTAACATCTTATACTAACATGGCACATTTGTTTAAATGAATGCCCAACAATAATGCAATATTATTTGCTGAAGTTTACAGTTTATTCAGATATTCTTAATTTTTACCTAATGTCTTATTTCTGGTCTAGGATCCCATTCAGGATAACATATTGCATTTAGTCTTCATATTCTTTAGACTTCTTTTGTTTGTGACAGTTTCTTGGACTCCTCTTGGTTTTGATTACCTTGACAGCAGTGAAAAGTATTTCGTGTAAAGTTTCTCATTGGGATTTGTCTGCTGTTTCTTATAATTTGACTTGGGTTATAAGTTTTGGGGAGGAAGACCACAGACGTAAAGTGTCATATTCATCATAATATCCAAAGTACACAAATATCAAAAGTGATGTCATAGTATCAACATAGCCTCAACATCAGTATTGATACAAATTTCAATGATCTGCCGGAGGTAGTTTTTGTTGGGTTTCTCCACTGTAAACTTACTCTTCACCTCCTTTCCATCTTGTACTTTTGGAAAGAAGTCACTATGCACAGCCCACAAGGAGTGGAAGAGTTATGTTCCAACTCCTTGAGGGTAGGGTTTTTATATAAACGATTTGAAATTATTCTGCACAACGGTTTAGTATGTTCTATTCATTTACATATTCAATCACTTATTTATATTAGCATGGAATCGTAGATATTTATTTTATACTTTGGGTTACAATTCAATACTGCATTATGTATTGTGTTGCTCAGATTATTCTAACTTAGCCACTTGGGGCTCTTTCAGCTGGCTTCCATATCCCATTAACATACCCCATTATTTTGTGTGTGTGTGTGTGTGTGTGTGTGTGTGTGTGTGTGTGTGTGTACGCTTTAAGTACTTCCTCACTTTTTGGCATTTCAAGATGCTTCAGACTTAATATATTTTCTGCTTTAGTCCAAGAATCAGCCACTTTCCCAAGGTTTTTTGTTTGTTTGCTTATTTTTTTGTTTTGGAGATCTTAAAAACCAAGATCTGGATGTTAGATATGTTCATTGCCAATAGGGTGCCATTGCTTCTCAGCCTTCCCAGCTGACAAAATCAGGAAATATATATATATATATATATATATATATATATATATATACACACACACACACACATACTAACCTGTGTGTCTATATGCATGTCTATTAATATTTTCCATCTAATGACCTATAACCACATTCATTTAAAGATGAATTCTTGCTGTGGTCTCAAATTCCAATCCATTAACACACATAGCCTATTCCACTTTCCTCTGTTTTCTCTCCTGCTTTCTACAATGAGAAACTTGGCTCTCACCATCTGTCATCTATTTGCTTAATTGATCAATTACAGTATACATTCAGAGAGGCTTCAGAATTATTAGCTTATACTCTGTGGGAAACAACTTTATCCACTGAGGTACAGTGTTGATGCACAGCTCCTTTTGCATTTGATGTTACAGTCCTCACTCATTTTGAAGGTTATGTAAGTTAGCATTCCCCACCTTACCATGCTTATTGTTTTTAGCATGGTCAAATGGAACTATGTCATAGGCTTTGACAAATGTATGTACCCTTGTAATCACCATGACAATCAAAATTTAGGTCAGGCCAATCATACTCAAAAATTTCCTATGCCCCATTGCACAAAAAATTTTGCATTATATGTTATTTAGAAGCAGTTTTTCCTAAGTTGTTCATAAAATAAGAGTGAATTTTATAGTTAAAACCATCTTAGACACTATGAAGTATGGAAATGCAGTTATAACAACTGGACCAGGGTGGTGCTGGGAGAGTCATAGCAAGGGGTGGCATCTCTCTCCGAAATGGAATGACACCATGCTCTTAGCTCTTCCTTTAGTTTGGGGTAGCATGGGGTCTGGGGAAGAGATGAGAAATACATGGAAAACAAGACCATGTAAAGGAGGGCTTCTGAGCTTGACAATGATCTCCACACCTTCTGCTAATTATTGCTCATTTGGATTGGCACATTCTCCAACTAATATAAAGAGACCCTTCTGGATGCATTAAATTGCTCAACAATTCAAAATTTAGGCAATATTTCAGCAAAGTAATTAACACTACACCCTAGCAAAGATAATCCAAGTCGAGAGAACAAAATTCCTGTGGGAAGAGGTGGAAGATAGGATGCATGGATGTGGGGATCATAGTGGAAAAGTTTTACAAAGAATAATATAATTAAAGGACACTACAAGGACATCAGGCACTAGAAAAAGGAAAGAGGAAGAGAGTAAGGGAGGCAGGAAAACACCTCCTTATGATTGTGGCATCAATATAAAAGGTGCTCAGCAAATGCGGTCCCCAAATTCCTTGACATTCCTCCCCACAAGATGCCTTATCTATGCCCCCTCTTTCTAAATCTGGTTGGGTTTATGACTGCTTCATTCAATCAAGCAATGGGAGTTATGCTAATGTGATTTCTGAGGATAGATGGTAAAAGGCCCAGCAACTTCCTTCTAGTTTTCTTGGAATGCTTTCTGTTTGGATGCTTCTTAAAATACTCCTTTGTGGATCCCTCTTGCATGCTATAAGAAGCCATGCCAAGTGAAGAAACCATGTGCAGATACTTCAGCAGACAGCCCCAGCTGAGCCCTGGCCGGAACTTCCAATACTATGTTGGACGGGAGTGGTAAGAGAGGGCATTTTTGTCTTGCACTGGTTTTCAAAGGGAATGATTCCAGCTTTGCCCATTCAATATGATATTGGCTGTGGGTTTTTCATAAATAGATCTAATTATTTTGAGATATGTTCCACCAATATTTAGTTTATTGAGAGTTTTTAACATCAAGAGATGTTGAATTGTATCGAAGTCCTTATCTGCATCTATTGAGATAATGATGTGGTTTCTGTCTTTGGTTCTGTTTATGTGATGGATTATGTTTATTGATTTGCGTATGTTGAACCAGCCTTGCATCCCAGGGATGAAGCCTACTTGATCAAGATCATCCTGTTCTGTGCCCTTGATGGAGAGGTGCTGTGATCATTTAGAAGAGAAGAGGCACTCTGGCCTTTTGGGTGTTCAGTATTTTTTCATTGATTCTTTCTCATCTTCATGAGTTTATCCAGTTTTGGTCTTTGAGGCTGCTGAACCTTGGATGGTGTTTTTGTGGGGGCTTTTTGTTGTTGTTGTCAATGCTGTTGTTGTTGTTTTCTGTTTGTTTGGTTTCTTTTTTCAATGGTCAAGTCCCTCTTCTGTAGGACTGCTGCAGTTTACTAGGGGTTCGCTTCAGGCCTTATTCATCTGATTTGCTCCTGTGCCTGGATATGCCACTCTAGGAAGCTGGAAAACAGCAAAGATGGGTGCCTACTCTTTCTTCTGGGATCTCTTACCTAGAAGGGGCACCCAACCTGATGCCAGCAGGATTGCTCCTGTATAAGGGCGTGTGACAACCCCGGTTAGAGGGTCTCACGCAGTTGGGTGACACAGGAAACAGGACTCATTTAACGAAGTACTTTGTCCCTTAGTGGAGAGGGTGTGTTTCGCTAGGGGGAAACACACTCATCTGGGCTGCCTGGATTCCTCAGAACTACCAGGAGGAGATGCTAAGTCTGCTGGTCCACAGATACTATGGCCACCCCTCCCTGAAGGACTCGGGTCCAGGGAGATCCGAATTCTGTCCCTGAGCCTCTCTGGCTGGAGTTATTGGAGTTTTCACAGGGAAGCCCTGCCCAATGAGGAAGTGTGGGTCAGGGTTAAGCCTGAAGAGGCTCTCTGGCCTCAGACTGCCACGGCAGGTGTGTTGGACTGTGGGGGACAAGTCTTAGAATCAAGCTGTTCAGCATTTCTGGCTCCAGCAGGGGAAAAACACAGCCTGGGGCTATAGAGACAGGTGCTGCCCTTCCCCCACCCTGGGAGCTTAGGGTGTTAGGCATTTGCAAGTCCCAGTGCTGGGTACTGCCCCTCCCTGAAGGAGCTCAAAGTGTTTAGACAGCAGGCAGCGGAAGCTGAGATGCTTGTTGCCTCTCCCCATGGGAATTCAGTAGGCTTAAGTAGATTCCAGCTGAGAGGCTGTTAAGAGTTGGGACGCTAGTCCCCAGTGGCATGGGTTCGCAAGTGAGAACTTCTGATCCGTGGGTTGCAGAATTCTGTAGAAAAAGCATGCTTTCCCCAGCTGGGTAACATGGTCACTCATCGCTTCCCTTGGCTGCGGGGAAGAGGTTTCCCTTTCCCCTGTGGCTCTCAGGTGGGCTGCTCTACCACACTATTCTTGCTTCTTTCCCTGGGTCACAGCAGCCTCCTAGTCAGTTCTGATGAGAGAACCTGGATACCTTGGTTACTGGTAAATGATTCACATGCTTGTTATGTTTTCTTCGATGGAGCCAAGGAACACCATTGTTTCAAGTTTGCCATTTTGGCCCTGCCCCCGCAAGAAATGTTTACATCTAATGACAATTTATAGTTTTTTTTAAAACAAAAAAAGGCAAAAATTATTTCTTCCAAAAGATAATGCAGTTATTAATATTAGGTAAGGTAATCAATAATATATTGTCTAAATTGGGACATTTCAGAGAGTCAAAATAGATACATAAACTATGATCTCCTTAATTTGATGGAGAGTGACTCTTTCAAAGGGAACTCAATCTGCATTAGCCTCTAAACCCATCCAGAAACAAGGACCACTCTTAAAATGTTATATTACAAATTGAAATGGAAACTATAGAAGAGAGGAAATGCTGTTAGACATGGCACCATGAGCCTTCTATCCTAAGATAAAGTTGTAAATTCTGGTATTTGTGGAAAAACATTTCTAGGGAATTTAAACAGAGTGGCTCACAGAGCATTCAAGTCATGAGCAAGGTTAAAATGAGTATCATATGAGCTTTTGTTGTATAGCTCACCCATATTAATAGCTGAAGACTCAATACAATATGTCTCAACTTTATACCTAGGAAAACAACCCTGACAATTTATTCTTAGGAGTATTTGTGTGTGTGTGAGAGTATGTAGGTGATTGTGAGATAGGAGGCATGACCCCGGAGCTGGGGCTCAGATAGGGTACCAAATTGAGGACTGGCTAAAACAGGTAAAGGGGGAAGTACCTCCTCTTAAGACATGGCGCACTTGGGGAGTGCGCCCTGTCAGTTTACTGTTGCCATGGCGACAGAAGTTACCATCCCTTTCTTTCCGGGGCAATGACTGGACAACCTGGAAGTTAGCACCTTCATCCTAGAAATTTCTGCATAAACTGCCCTTTAACTTGCATAGAATCAAAAGTGGGTATGAATATGAATGCAGAACTGCCTCTGAGCTACTGCTCTGGGCACAGTGCATATAGGGTAGCCTGCTGCAGAGAGAGCAGCTCCTCTGCTGCTGCTCCTCTACTTCAATAAAGTTGCTGTTTCACACCAACAGCTCATCCTTGAATTCTTTTCTGGACAAAGCCATGAACCATCCTGGGCTAAGCCCCAATTTGGGGGTTAAAAACACTGACTTGTATCAATTGTACCAAGTAATCAATAGTCAATGTCAATTTTTGCTGCCCCAAAACAAAAACCAGTGCATCTCAAACATTAGCTTGCAAAAGAATCCCACAAATAATTTGTCAGAACATAGGTTACAGCCCCCATGTCCCATCCCCAGATTCTGACTGTGCAATTCAGAGGTGGGATCTGAGATTCTCCTTTTCTAACAAGGTCCTGAGTGCTGCTGCTGCTGGTCTACACACTGCTCTTGGAAAAGCACTGCAGACCAGTAATTCTCAACCTGTGCCACACATTGTCATCATCTGGAGAGCATCCCAAAATGCTGATGCCCAGAAACAAACCACAAAGATTTTGATTTAATTGGTTTGTGATGAAGTTCACCATTGGTATGTTTTTAAATTTCCCCAGATGATCCTGATGTACTGCCAATATTGAAATCCACTAACTTTTTCTTTCTCTTTCATTTTAACATCAATACTTTGAAATATCTGTCATCCCCAACAGCCTGTAAGATCCCTGAGGATGAGGACCATCTCTGTTGGTCTTTCTACTTTATTCCTAGATCCTAGAATAACTGTCTCAAATCTCATTGGTATCCATTGCATATTTGTCATTAATGATCAATGCTCCTCTATGGTACCTCATAAACATAATAAGGATGTTGATCTCTTCACTTGCCGACCTCTGTGGCTGTTGCAGTGATCCAGAAACAATATCATTCTTAAATATTTGTATCCATAAATTACTAACGTATAGCAAACTACCTCAAAACTCAGGTACTCAGAACAATGAGTATTTTTCATTGCTCATGTAATGAGCAATGATGCTTCCATGCATCAGGTAGTTCTGCTGTCCTTCGACAAGCTCACTCATGCATCTGTGGTCAGCTGTGGGTTGGGAGGTAGTTATGCTGATGTTGGCTGGGCTCCCTCACATGTTTAGGGGTCTAGACTGGTTTATATAGTTCTTGGCTGAGGCTGCTAAAGTCTCCATATGCCTCTCAACTTCCAACAGGCTGGGCTGGTCTGGTTCACGTGGTAGCTGTGGAAGCTTCTATGAGAGACAGGAAAAGCATGAAGGTCTCTTGAAGGCTAGAACAGACCTCCCATTATTTCTGCCACATTCTATTGTCAAAAACAAGTCACAAGACATTCCTGATTCAAGCAGTGGGAGAAATGAACTTCTATTCTTAGTGAGAAGAGTTTCAGAGACTTAGTGCAAAAGGTTTGAATACTGAGAAGTCATGAATAGGATCAGAAGTGCTATCAGTTTACCACAGCCTCTAAGGCAAACCCCTCAAACCCCAGACCTCTCCTCTCATTCCAGCCTTAGAAGAATTGCCAATATGTCTAATGGAAAAGCAAGTTGATTTCAGCTCAGTTTGCTGGCTTAAGCTATTTAGTAAATGAAAGGCTCATAGGATTTAGTTTCTAGTATTTGAAAGTATGTGAAAGTATTTGAAAATGTCTAAACAAAAATAAAATTGCAGTTGATATTTATTTTTATTTAAGAATAGATTGTAAATTATTGGTGGGAAACTTGGATCCATAAACATGATGAATGACTCATTGCCAAATGTAGCAAAGATTACAATGTGAAAAAAATTGAAATCTAGGAAATTAAAAGAAAATGTACTGTGAAAGTTAACTATAGTTAAATAAGTTGACATTTACGCTCATTGGTTCCCTCCTTTCTTGTAACTGTATAATAAGGAGGGATTGCAGTAGGGACCTAAAAAGAAAAGCCCTCTTAATGTCCAAAAATAAAGATTCTAAGTAAACCTGAGACCAAACCCCTGGGTTTCTTTTTAAATTATCCTGACTGGTGTGCTTTCTTTGGGAGGTGGAATGCCTACCTTCCCTGCTAAAGACCTCTCTTGATTGCCAAGAGTTGCAAGAAACCTATGGTTAAGAAACTTAGAATCTATACTCCTGGAGGAAATAGTTTCTGGGACACATGAGAGCAAACCACATGAGTTCAAAGGTCCTTTCTTATACAGTAAAAAACATTTGATCAACTGGTTTTACAAGATAGATCCCACTCAGCCCTGGGGGTTTCTCATTACTAGGCTTCTTAGCTTCAAGGTCTGGAGGCTTTTCTAAATTTAATGTACTTTTTACTTATATTTCAATATGTTTTAAAACTGTCTATATACAATAAGATGTCATTTATTTTTTTAAAATCCTCTCTCTGCCCACTCCCCATCCCTCATGATCTACACTCACAGCAACACACAAACAGGCAAGCATAAAAACAAGGGAAACTTCTAAGAGGTAGAGAGAGGAGTTAACCTTGGGGTGACAGTTTTTTCCTCATGAAGGGGCCTGAGATACCAGCTGCAGCTGACCAAAATCCCTCTTTCAAGGAAGCCAATGTATTCCTTTCCAAAGATGTTGTTTATGTAACTCTTTAATTATAGCATAACCAAATCACAAGTATTTTGCCATGGGAAAATGTAAAGTCATTAAGCAACCTAAATACCACCCCGCCCTTTTCAGGCAGACAACACAACCATTAAGCAATTAATGCATGTTAAGACATTTTCAATTTTTTTGGCCCTAATGCCAGTTCAATTATTTGGGACTGGGGAGCATAGGTGAAACCTACTCATTACACTTCTTGGTGGGAAGCAGAGTGACTTACATGTTTCGTTTTAAAACAGAATTCCAATCTCCAGCCCCCACAAGGCCCAGAGCTTTAACCTGATTGCAAAACAAACTTGGATACTGTTTGACACAGCCCAGAATTTCCAATAGGTGTATGAGTCAGATTTGAACTTTAATCTCTGTTAATTGGATGTCTTCCTGAGCATACAGATTTTAGGCCTTCTAAATCCTTATATTCTGTTGACATATTGGGCTGTGGTTTGTTGTGGGTTGTATAGAATGGACAACTTAATCAGCTACTATTTGTAAAACAAAAATAGTGACCTGTTGGTAACAGCAAGATACATTCTCTTAATGTTAGCAGTAAAAACATGGACACATATAAAGAAAAAGTATAATCAGGGATTGTTGTATAACTCTTTCATTGAAAAAATGCCACTAAAAATTTTATGCTATTACTATCTTCATTTGCTAAAAAATCAACACCTCCAATTTAGTCATGGACTGGAGGCACTTATTTTTTAGATAAAACGATATTATACTCATGAGAATCAAGAATTAAACCACTGGTTGAAGAAATTGTAATTGAAATTACCATGTGCCAGGCACTGGTCATTCTGGAGATACATCAATGAATAAGAAGCATGAAGTCCCTAGCACATTCTTTTGGAGAAGGACAGATGACGAAGAAGTGAACACATAAATAAGACAGTAGAGCAAAAATATTCAGAAAACTAAAATCCAGTAATGTGATAGATCTTAGTAGGCTATTATAAACTGGCTCATCAGGGAAGGCTTCAATGAAGAACTGACACTTAACTGAGACCCAGATACTTCATGCAGCCATCTGAGTGTAGAGTCCTTTAGGCAGAAAGAGCATCTAAGGGAAAGGTGAAGCTCAATGGTTTGCCACTACATTAATAGTATATAATATATATATATACATATTATATATGTAATAGCCTTATATATATTATATATATAGTAGCCTTATTATATATATATATACATAAAATGTATATAATAGTCTACTAAGATTGATCACATTACTCACATTTTTGTTTTTCTAAATGTTTTTGCTGTATTATCTTGTTTATGTGTTCACTTCTTTGTAGTCTGTTTTTCTCCACAAGAAAACAGAGATTAAGGACTTCATGCTTCTCATTCATTGTCATATCCCTGGCATGACCAGTACCTGGTACATGGTATTTTTTTATTACAATTTCTTCAGCTATTGGTTTTATTCTTGCTTCATTTTATATATATATTTTACATATAAAAATATATATATAATTATATATAAATTATATATAATTTATATATAATATAAACATATATATTATATAAAAATATATATTATATATATAAATGAAGTGAAAATCTGCAAAATATATAAATTATATATATTCATATATTATATAAACATATATATATATTTTATATATATATATAGTTTTCTTTACCTTAAAATGCTATTGGTATATATTTATATGTGGGCCCTTTGCAGATTTATTATTCCTGTTTGAAAACCAAGTTGTTATTTTTATGTTTCTTTTCTCAGTGTTTGGTGAAATTATCATAGAATCATCATAAAGCTTTTCTTTCTGTGCATTGTTCTCTCTGTTTTCAGATTGAGGTTGAAGACAAGGCTGAGATATTCTAGCTTTGAATAAAGAAAGGAAAAAAAGGAAACCCTACCACAGAATTAGTAGGCTTAATTCCTAATGATAGGTGAATCGGTTAGCTTTTGCTGTATGACAAACCACTCTCAAATGTAGTGGGGTGAATCATCAAACATGTATGTAGTCCATGCATCTTCAGGTTGACAATTTGTGCTGTGGTCAGCTGGGCCCTTCTTTTGGTCTTGATCAGACTCATTCATACGCTTGCGGTCAGCTGCAGAGTAGAAGGCAACTCTGCTTTGGGAGATTGTCTGACTGTTGGCTAAGGCAGTGGGGCAGCCCGGGCTGTGTATCTCCCATCATCCAGAAGGCTAGCCTAAGCTTATTCACGGAGTCAGGATGCTAAGAGAGCAAGTGAAAATCTGCAAAGTCTCTTGAAGTCTCAACTCAGGATGGATACAGTGTCGCTTCCTTGGCATTCTAGGTCAAAATTACTCACCAGGCCAACCCAGATGCAGTGGCTTGTGAAACTGGCTCCATGCCTGCATAAGGGGGAGTTGCAGTCAGGTTGAAAATGAGACAGATATAGGGAGGGGTAAAGAACTGGAGACATTTTTCAAATTGATTGACCACAGTAGGCAAATGCTAACACGACAGCATGAAAATGCCTACATTACAGGGATTGGCAACTATGGGTTTGGGTTTTTTTTTTGGTTTTTTTTTTTTTTTTTTTTTTTTTTTTTTTTTTTTTTTTTTTTGGTTACTGACCAGATAGACAACATTTTTGGCTTTGCAGGCCAGTCAGTCTCTTTCACAACTATTCAACTCTTCTCTGTAGTGCAAAAGCAACCGTAGACAATAAGTAGATGAATGGGCATGGCTATGTTCCAATGAAACTGGATTTACAAAACAGTAAGTGGGCTGCATTTGGCCCACACAGCCGTAGTTTACTGACCACTTGTCTATTTTCCTAGAGTGAGATAATTTTGCTACAAAAGGCTTTGCATTTCAAACAGGCTGGAATAGAACATAGCCTCTAGTGGCATCTATCAGACACCAACAAAGTCTCAGAGAAAGAAAGTTGAATCACTCATCAGACCACAGCCAACATATGGATGGTGTTTTGTTCTAGGAGTAGGGGGAGGGCATTCTTTCAGCTTTTAACATAGCGTTTGTTTACTGGGCTACTTACATAAACCAAGATCTCTATCATTGGTAGTGCTTGTTTGCTGCCTGGATGTAACAACCATTTATTTCCTTTTGTTTGTTGTGGTTAGTTTACTTTCAAGGAAGAAAGACAAAAATTTTTAAGTAGAACAAATGTTAAGACACAGGGGAAGAGAAAGAGTAAAACAGTCAGAGAGCTCCTCAAGGGCAGGGATGGGGCCCAGACCAGGAAGTCAAATTCTCCAGCTGGAATTGATCCTGGACTTCTATACACTTGTTCTCAGCCTTGAATGCACATTAGAGTCACTTGGGGAGTTTTGAAAAATCCTGATGCACAGGCCACACCCCAGGGCAACTAAATCAGATACACAGGAGATGGGTTCCAGGCATCAGTATTTTTCAAACCTCTCTATGTGAGTCCAAAATGCAGTCAAGTTTGTAAACCAGGGCTTTACAGTCTTGGCAGCTCTTAGTGACTCCATTTGTTGTCTGGACCATTCCACAAATGCATGTCTCCCACTCACCTAGACTGTAACCTCCCAAGAATACATCAGCCCCAGGTCTGTCAATCCTAGAAACTCATTAAAAATGTAATTACTTGCTAATCTCTCTGAATTCTGAAACGGCCCTGGGCCCTGAAGTTTGTCAATACTTCTCTCCTTTTAACAAAATCTCATTTGCCTTTTCAGCACTCAGCTACGTCTTTATTATCTATACCCAGACTACTCTATTTTGGAAAATCAGGACCATTTTCAACCTGAGAGTTCATTCTGTTCAGGATAAAAACGAAATAGCCAGAAATATCTTCAAGCAGACTTCAAAAACATCCATATTCACTTTTCTAATAACAAAAAATAATCTTATTAAGTGTCCTCTGGACATGCCACTGAAATTAATATTTTATTAGTTGTCCTTTAAACGGCTCACAATAGCATGGCAAACAACTTTAGCAACTCTAATGAATTAGTCGTGTTCCCCTGTTACTGCGCTCAGGTAATGGGGTTGGGGCAATTTGAGCTAAATAACAATTTATAGGTCTATTTTCCTATCAGAAAAAGTACATTTTCCCACATAACCTCAACATGTTCCTCAACAAAACTAACAATCCTTTAATAATGTCATACACACCCCAGTCCACTGTCAAATGTCCCCAGTTGTTCTCAAATATTTTTAACATTGATATTTTCAAAACATTGATAGATTCAATCAAGGAGCACATTTTGGATTGTGATGTTATGAAAGGGCAAGTACTCACTCCTTTCTTGAACTGTGAGGGGAAGAGATTGTGGGTGCCACATCAGTCAAGGAAGACTCTAAATTTGGGAGAGAAATAAAGGACAGGCGATTTTCAGGTGAGGTAGAAGGCATAGACAACTAGGAAGAGATTTCCAAGTAGATATAGCAGGAATGACAATATATGGGTTGGGTAGAGCCAGTGGATCCATCTAGAAATATTGATATAAATTATTTTCACGTGTATGCTGCAGAAAGCAAGTGGTCAGAAAACCAAGCCCTGGACCTTTCATAGTTTGAGAGGAAAAGAACACAAAGAGGAAAGAGATGATGTTGGAAATGAGACTGGGGAATTAGAACAGTGTGATATTTCTAGAAAGCCAAGAGAGGGCAGAGTCCCAGGGTGTCTGGAAGCTGACAGCTGCAGAGAAGGGAAGCATGAAAATGCAGCATAGATCTGCTTAGAGTGCACCAGATCAGCATAGCTTATCAGAAATGTAGGTTTTTGGGGTCCCACCTTAGACGCACTCATTTAAAATCTCCTGAAGTGAAGGCCTGGGAATCTGTGTTCGTATGTTCTCCCAGACATTCTTATGCTTGCTCAAGTTTGAGAAGCACTGCTCTCTAATACATCTTGTCAAGGTTCTGTCTGATAGCATATCCTACTTCACCATCAGCACCTTTGATGTTTCCTCTTGCTTTCTGTCCATAGCACAGAGTTTTTTTTCTCTTCTTAAAAACAATAAAAAGCAAGAAGGCAAGGAAAAAAGACAAAAAAAAAATAATTTTTAAACTCCCTGTTTTCTGCCTTTAATGCTTTATTATTCTAAATGTTTCAAATTATATATAACCTATAATCATGTCATTCATAGTCTCACAAAGTACCCTGTATAGGACCTGAAATCTACCTTCTATAGAATCCCTTTTTCACCACCTCAAGCAAGAGCATACGCTAAAATCATCAAATGGCCCGATAAGCAGGAATTCTCTATCCTTTTTCTTCTTTCCCATTAGCAATATTCTTGAAACTTGACTCTTTGGGATTCTTAGTATTATACCACCTGCTTTCTCAAATCCTGTTTCTCAGACCTTCCTCGTTCACCTTGCCACCAAACAAGTGCATTTCCCCAGATTCAATCCTTGGTGTTTTCTCTCTACTTCTCCATTCTCCCTCCTCCAGAGGCAACATCTGATGTTTCCATTTTGGAAGTTGCCCTGAGCAAGTGATCCTGATATGTAGGTGTTATTGGTCTCCAGTCTCACATATCAACTCACCAATTGTGGAAAACAAGTTAGATGGCTTCCTGTCACCTGTCATCTGTGCATTTTCTCCAAATCCTCATTCCCTTCCAATAATTTCCTCTCTAACTTTCTTTACCTATGAATGTTCTTCCAAAACTCCAGCCTTACACCCCATGTCATCTCAGCATACCACTGCTCTACTGTATTTCATGATTTATATTACATATGCAAATATTTTTCTTAGTTTTCCTTCCTTACACTTATTAAAATATTAAGTATATAGCCATAGTACTACTTTTTTTAATGGACTCAAGTAAAATATCTAAGTAAATGTTCCTGACTTGAGTTTAAATTATTAGTCGCCCTCACAGAGGCTCAATTTCCTTGACTGTATACTGCGAATAAGACTGCTGCTTACTTCATAGAGCCGTTGCAGAGAACACAGACTTAATATTCATGAAATTTTCCTAGCACATATCCAGTGCTTTGTTGTGTTGGTTATTACTGTCTATCCCAGGCCTTTCCTACATGATTCCTGCTTCTCCTTTAGATCGGGATGCTAAAGGGCAGAGCTGAGGTCTGCGGAAAATTGTGAAATAGATGAAGTCAGCCTCTCCTTTCATTGAGCCCCTAGAGTATTTTTCAGCTCATCAAAGCTGTGAAGGTCTCGCTACTGGAAGGCTGACAAGAATCAATCTTAGCCACAAGGAACTTTAGACATGGGTTTCGTGTGTGTGTGTGTGTGTGAGACAGTGTATGTGTGTTTATGCATGTATGTGTGTGACAGTGCATGTATGTATATGTGTGTATTTGAGCATGTGTGTATGTATGACAGTGCATGCGTGTGAGTGTATATGTTTGCGTGTGACACACTGTGGGTATATTTGTATGTGTGTGTATGTGTGTGACAGTGCATCGGTGTGTGAGTATATGTATGCATGTATGACAGTGCATGTGTGCATATGGGTGTGAATGTGTGTGCAAATGTGTGACAGTGTATGTGCATGTACATGTACATGTGAATATCGCCACAGAGAACAGCTTTGGGGAGCAGCCAACTTTCTCAGCATCTCTGAAATTACCTCTAAACCGGTTTCTGTTTCTTCCACTTCCTAATGAGGTGGCTCCAAAGTGCCAGAGAACAAGAACAGAGGAAACGAGTTGGGATTTCCCACAAGCTCGTGTCACCCACAGGTGGTATGCCTCTGCTTCTGGCACAGACAGTCAGTAGCCAGGATAGGCTCTTCCTGTATAATTCACTCACTTATGCCTCGGGATAATTTTGAAGTAGCTTGATGCTGAAGGATGAATGGCTCTAGGTCCTTAAGTTAGACAAAGTAAGTTTTTGTACTATTTTATTTGTTCGTTAAAGTAGTAACTTTACTGCTATAAAGTCCCTTGAGGAATTTGTTGCTCTAAATGGTGGTTAATAATTTCTTAAAATTTGGACATTCGGTAATAGCAAAAGAATCAGCAAAAACAAAAGGAAAGAACTAAGCACCATCCATGATGGTAGAATGATGTATGAAGTTATAACCCACTTAAGACAGAACATCCAGAATTCATAATATTCACACGCATAAGTAATAAAATAGGGAGAGTTTAGAAGCTTTTTTTGGAAGCAACATTCAGAATGTGATTTCATGCAATATTATAAGGAAAGCACTATGCCGTGCACATCTGGGACAGTAAATGCAACTTTAGCCATTTTTCACAGCGAGGAGGAGGAGGAACTGACGTTTTTGGGGCACAAAGAGCTTTACATACATCTTAAAATGTAATCCTCATAAAGACCATTATAATATTAAATTATTGCCATTGTGCAGCTGAAGAAATTGGTACTCAGAGAAGTCAAGAATGTTCTTCAAGGACACAGAGGAGAACTAGATTTGAATTCAGGTTTATTTCTTTTCTATCACTTTTTCTTAACACCGCTTTATTCATGCATAATATTAATACCAAAAAGTATGGTAATTTTACTGGTAAAGTGCTGGAATTTTTACTTTACAAACACTTTGTGTAAGCAGCCCCCAGATCAAGAAACATTACCAGCATTCCAGAAGCCCCTTTTCAGCCTGCCCTGGCACACATCGCCCACAGAAAACCACTATACTTGTTTTTAATACCATGAATTTGTTTTGCCAGTTTAAGAGCTTAAATAAATGGAGTCATATAACATGTATTCTTTTGACTTATTTTGTTTTACCTTACGTTTGTGAAATTTATCATACTGTTATAAAGAGTTATAAATCTTTGATTTTTACTACTGTATAGTATTTCATCACAAGACTATAAAATAATATATTTACTCATTCTATGGTAGATAAACAATGTGAGGCATGTCCTGCTTGTCACTGTTACAAAAATTCCTTTATGTACATTCTTGGTGAACTTATTTAACAGTTCTTATAGGTCTATACCTGGAAGAGGAATTTCTAGCTCATGAAACGTACATTTCTTAGCCGTATTGAATAATGCCAAACAGTTATACAAAGCAGTTGTACTGATCTACCTTCCCATCAGCAGCACATGAGAGTTCCAATTATTCTACATCTTTGACAATACACGCCAATTGTCTGTTTTGGTTTTTTTCCATTTAGCACATTCTAGGCATGTATTGCTATCTCACTGAGATTTAAATGTGGATGAAAAGTATTCAATCTCTTAACTGTTTTTTTCCACCAGTCTTTATTGTATTTGATGTCTTGCATTTTTAAGTTAGCCAATTAGAGACCCTAAATAAACGCAGAGGCCCCAAATGCATCTAGCCAAGAGAAGCAGTCAGCCCATGAACAGCAAAATGGAATTGAGACCAAGGTACTAATAACTGTTTCAAAAGGAACCAATGAGAGGCAGTTAGTAGGAACACAGCAGATTGCAAACATGGCCTCAACTCTCCACCTTCCCTGTTATCATGTCCTTTGACAATGTGACCTTTCTTCTCCTCCAGTCAAAAAGTAGAGTTTATTTCCCTAGCCTTTAAATATGCACTGCTATTTTGATTTGCTTCAGTCAGTAAAATGCAGCAGAAGTAACAATCTATCAGGTCACCTTAGGCCTTAAGACGTTGTGCATGCTTATACTCATATTCTTGGAATCTCACTGAGCCACAAAATGAACAAGCCTGGACTAGCTTACAGGAGGATGAGAGATACATGGACCAGAGCAGAGATGTCCCAACTGAGACCATCCTGGTGATCTGAAAGGAGACTCATGAGAGCACCTTATCAGGGTCAGTCGAGCCTGGACCAGATTCACAGAACCACTGGTCATCTGTAGATTTGTGAAGAAATAATAAATGGCTGTTGTTTCAGCTCACCAAATACATAGAGGTTGGCAGAGTTGTCTAAAGTTGTCCAAAGTTGTCCGAAACTCTCTGGGGGAAATAGTTCCTATTTCAGTCAGATGCTAAATTTCTCTGCCACATATTATCTCCTCTTCTTAGAAAAGAAACTTGAGGCTAGGTGCAGTGGCTCACGCCTGTAATCCCAACACTTTGGGAGGCCATGGCGGGTGGATCATCTGAGGTCAGGAGTTCGAGACCAGCCTGGCCTACATGGTGAAACCCCGACTCTACTAAAAACAATACAGAAATTAGCTAGGTATGGTGGTGCATGCCTATAAACTCAGCTACTTGGGAGGCTGAGGCAGCAGAATCATTGAACCCAGGAGGCAGAGGTTGCAGTGAGCTGAGATTGCACCACTGCACTCCAGCCAAAAAAAAAAAAAAACACCAGAAACTTGAATCTGTAATGTTCCCCAAAAGCCAAGTGAGATATGATTCTTTGCTTTCTTAATCTAACTCTACCATCTTGAAGACCCTTGCAGATGTTGGGCCTTCACCCTTAGTAAAAAGCGGCCCTAGGAAGGCAAGCCCTGCTGTATGACCTAGTTTACTCCTGGATGATGGCTACACATCAGTTCCCAAGTCCAGCCCAAGAGAGCCAGAAATTGCTTGTGTCAGCACATGCAGCTCCCCCTGAACTCTGATGTGCTGCCAAACAGTCCTCCTCCCAAAGCAATCAAACCATCCCTTTGCTGGTGATGAAAATGACGGCCTTTGATGTCTCACTAGATCTGAGCTAAAGTATTTCCAATAAAGAAAATGACTCTGCAAAAATACTGTCTTGGTAAGGAGACAGTGTGTCAGAGTGTGCCCAAGCAGTGCTCTAAAATACACAGTGATCACGTGAGATCTTGTTAAAATCAGAATCTCATCAAATAGGTCTGGCATGGAGCCTGAGATTTAGCATTTCTTACTACCTCCTAGGTGACACTGATGCTGCTGGTTCAACAGCCACACTTTGAGTAGTAAAAGTCCAAAGCACAGATTTTGGACAAATAGGTTTGTGACCCAGTTGTCCTCAGCTTAAACTTTCTCATCTGTTCATTGATTTGGCATAAGATGTATATGAGACCATCTGTTTAATGGACTAGTTACACTCCCTGTCACACAGGACATGAAGAGAATATGGACCTATTGTATTACACAGAGATGTATAGTCATCCAGTGTCTCACATGCAGTCTCCACAGAAATGGGTCTTGATCATTTAGAAATTTCTATGGTCCCAGTGCCAGGTAGCTTTCAATATTTAATTTTAGAGTCCCATATTTGTGTCTTGGCAGCCTTACATGCAGATCTAAAGCAGAGATAAAATGCAAGTTACCTTATTTATGATGAAAAAAGTTCAAATTGAGGGAGAGGGGCTATAGTGAATCAGGGTTCTCTGATTTAAAACCTGTGCTATTTACCATCTTTCATGATTCTCATTTTCTTCCCAGACTCATAGCCCTTATTCACATACATTTCTCCTTGTATTCAAAGGTTAACTTGAAAATAGAAGGTGTGGTGTGGTGGCTCACAACTGTATTCCTAACACTTTGGTAGGCAGAGGTGGGAGGATCATTTGACCCCAGGAGTTTGAGACCATCCTGGACAATATAGTGAGACCCCATCTCTGCAAAATAAATAAATTAATAAGCCTGGCTTGGTGGCATATGTTGGTAGCTACTTGGGAAGCTGAGGTAGAAGGACTGCTTGAGCCCAGGCGGTTGAAACTGCAGTTGTGATCACTCCACTGCACTCCAGGCTGAGCAACAAAGACAGAGTAAAATCCCCCCTCATTTTTCTTTGAGACACTGTCTATAAGTGTCTAAAAAAAAAAAAGAAAGAAAAAAAAATAGAATGACTGCCCCAATCAAAAATACTGAGCAGGTTTTCCAAATCCACTTTCCCCTGCAAATCAAATAATCAACAACAAAAAGAGTTTAAGTTTATGACACTTTTTAAATCAGTTCACTTATGGATCTCTTAGATATATTCACTAAACCTTCGCTACTCATTGGCATCACCAGGGAGCTTATTAGAAATGCAAAATCAGAACCCTGATCTCCCTGGCCTGAGCCTCTAGGGGGTAGGGTGGTGCATTCTCTGTGGACCAACAGACATAGCCTTTCCTCATGGTAGTTCTGAAGAGTCCAAGCAGCCCAGACTAGTAGGTTGCCCCCCAGCAAAGCACACCCCCTCCACCAAGGGACTGTCAAAGTGCATCATAAAATGGGTCCTGTTCCCTGTGCCACCAACAGGGTGAGACCCTCCAGCTGGGGTTGTCAGACACCCTATACAGGAGCAATTCTGCTGGCATCATTTGGTGCCCCTTCTAGGTCAGAGATCCCAGAAGAAGGAGCAGGCACCCATCTTTGCTGTTTTCCAGCCTCCTTGAGTAACATCTCCAGGCACAGGAACGAATCAGATGAATAGGGCCTGAAGTGAACCCCCAGCAAACCAGAGCAGCCCTACAGAAAAGGAACCTAACCATTGAAAGAAAAATACACAAACAGAAAGCAACAGCAGCAGCAACAGCAAAAGCAACAACAAAAAGCCCCCACAAAAATCCCATCCAAGGATCAGCAGCCTCAAAGACCGAAACTAGACAGACATTAAGGTGAGAAAGAATCAATGAAAAAATGCTGAAAACCCAAAAGGCCAGAGTGCCTCTTCTCCTCTAAATGATAACAACATGTCTCCATCAAGGGCACTGAACAGGATGGAGGATGAGATGGAAACACTGACAAAAGTAGGCTTCAGAAGATGGGTAATAAAAAACTATGCTGAGCTAAAGGAGCATATCCCAACCTGATGCAAAGAAGCTAAGAACATTGATAAAAGGTTCAAGGAATTGCTAACTAAAATAACCAGTTTAGAGAGAAATATAAATGACCTGACGGAGCTGAAAAACACAGCACAAGAACTTTGTGAAGCATACACAAGTATCAATAGCTGAATTGACCAAGAGGAAGAAAGTATATCAGAGTTTGAAGACCACTTTTCTGAAATAAGGCATGAAGACAAGACTAGAGAAAAAAGAATGAAAAGGAATGAACAAAGCCTCTAAGAAATATAGAACTTCATAAAAAGACTGAACCTACAATTGATTGGAGTACCAGAGGAGACAGGGAGAATGGAAACAAACTGGAAAACACACTTCAAGAATTATCCAGGAGAACTTCCACAACCTAGCAAGATAGGCCAAGATGCAAATTCAGGAAATACACAGAACACCGTTAAGATACTCCATAAGAAGATCAGACCAGAATGCATAATCATCAGATTCTCCAAGGTCAAAATGAAGGACAAATGGTTAAAAGCAGCCATAGAGAAAGGCCAGGTAACCTACAAAGAGAAGCCCATCACACTAATAGCAGACCTCTCAGCAGAAACTCTACAAGCCAGAAGAGAATGTGAGCCAATATTCAGCATTCTTAAAGAAAAAAATTTTCAACCAAGAATTTCATATCCAGCCAAACTAAGCTTCATAAGCACAGAAGAAATAAAATCATTTCAGACAAGCAAATGTCTGAGAGATTTTGTTACCACCAGGCCTACCTTGCAAGACCACCTGAAAGAAACACTAAATATAGCAAGGAAAAGCTGGTACCAGCCACTGCAAAAACACACCAAAATATAAAAACCAGTGTCACTATGAAGAAACTGCATCAGTATGCAAAATGACAAGATAGCATCACAATGACAGGATCAAATTCACACATAACAATAAAAAGCTTAAATGTAAATGGGCTAAATGACCCAAATAAAAGACCCAAACTGGCCAATTGGATAAAGATTCAAGTCCCATCCCTGTGCTGTATTCAGGAGACCCATCTCATGTGCAAAGACTCACACATATGCTCCAAATAAAGGGTTGGAGGAAAATTTACCAAGAAAATGGAAAGCAAAAAAAGCAGGAGTTGTGGCTGGGTACGGTGGCTCAAGCCTATAATCCCAGCACTTTGGGAGGCCGAGGTGGGTGGATCACTAGGTCAAGAGATCAAGACCATCCTGGTCAGCGTAGTGAAACCCCGTCTCTACTAAAAATACAAAAATTAGCTGGGCATGGTGGTGCAGCCTGTAGTCCCAGCTACTCAGGAGGCTGAGGTAGGAGAATTGCTTGAATCCAGAAGG
>NW_016107346.1:1638230-1664384 GCF_001604975.1 Cebus imitator
AAAAAAAAGCAGGGGTTGCAATTCTAATCTCAGACAAAGCAGACTTTAAACCAACAAAAATCGAAATAGACAAAGAAGGGTACTACATAATGGTAAAGGGAAAAATTCAACAAGAAGAGCGATTCATATAACAAGTTCTTACAGACCCACAAAGAGACTTAGACTTCCACACAATAGTAGTAGGAGTCTTTAATAACCTACTGTCAGTATTAGACAGAGCAAGGAGACAGAAAACTAACAAGGATATTCAGGACTTGAACTCAGCTTTGGATCAAGTGGACCCAGTAGACGCCTATCGAACTCTCTACCCTACATCAACAGAATACACATTTTTATCAGTGCCACATAGCATTTTTTTTAAAATCAACCACATAATCTCAAGTAAAACACTCTTTAGGAAATGCAAAAGAACTGAAATCATAACAAACAGTATTTCAGACCACAGTGCAATCAAATTAGAACTCAGGATTAAGAAACTCACTCAAAACAGTACAATTACATGAAAATTGAACAACCTGCTCCTGAATGACTCTGGGATTAATAATAAAATTGAGGCAGAAATCAAGAAGTTCTAAGAAACCAGTGAAAACAAGAATGACAGTGTACCAGAATCTCTGGGACACAGCTAAAGCAGTGTTAACAGGGAAATTTATAGCACTAAATGTCCACATCAGAAAGCTAGAAAGATCTCAAATCGACACTCTAACATCACAATTAAAAGAGCTAGAGAAGCAAGATCAAACTAATACAAAAGCGAGCAGAAGACAGCAAATAACTAAGATCAGAGAAGAACTAAAGGAGATAGAGACATGAAAAACCCTCCAATAAATCAGTGAATCCAGGAGCTGTTTTTTTGAAAAAAATTAACAAAATGGATAGACTGCTAGCTAGATTAATAAAGAAGAAAAGAGAAAAGAATCAAATAGACACAATAAATAATGATAAAGGGGATATGTCCACTGACCCCACAGAAATACAAACTATCATCAGAGAACGCTATAACCACCTCTATGCAAATAAAGTAAAAAATCTAGATGAAATGAATAAATTCCTGAACACATACACCCTCCCAGGACTAAACCAAAAAGAAGTCAAATACCTGAACAGACCAATAACTAGTTCTGAAATTGAGGCAGTAATTAATAGCCTACCAACCCAAAAAAGCCCACGACCAGACAGATTCACAGCAGAATTCTACCACTTACAAAGAAAAGCTGATACCATTTCTTCTGAAACAATTTTAAACGGAGGGACTCCTCCTTATCTCATTTGATGAAGCTGGCATCATCCTGATACCAAAACCAGGAACAGATACAACAAAAAATGGAAACTTCAGGTCAATTTCCCTGATGAACATTGGTGCAAAAATCATAAAATACTGGCAAACCAAATTCAGCAGCACATCAGAAAAAACTTATCCACCTTAATCAAGTAGGCTTCATCGCTGGGATGCAAGGCTGTTTCAACATATGCAAATCAATAAATGTATCCATCACATAAACACAGCCAAAGACAAATACCACATGATTATCTCAACAGATGCAGAAAAAACCTTTTAAAAATTCAACATCCCTTCATGTTAAAAACTCTTAGTAAACTAGGTATTGATGGAACATATCCCCAAAATAATAAGAGAGATGTATGACAAACACACAGCCAATACCATATTGAATGGGTAAGAGCTGGAAGCATTTCCTTTGGGAAAACAAGGATGCCCTCTCTCACCACTCCCATTCAACATAGTATTCAAAGCTCTGGCCAGGACAATCAGGCAAGAGAAACAAACAAAGGTATTTAAACAGGAAGAGAGGAGGTCTAATTGTCTCTGTTTGCAGATGACATGATTCTATCATCTCAGCCCAAAAACTCATTAAACTGATCAGTAACTTCAGCAACATCTCAGGACACAAAATCAATGTGCAAAAATCACAAGCATTTCTTTACATCAATAATAGACTAACAGAGAGTGAAATTATGAATTAACTCCCATTAACAATTGCTACAAAGAGAATAGAATACCCTGAAATACAGCTAACAAAGGATGTGGAAGACCTCTTTAAGAAGAACTACAAACCATTGCTCAAGGAAATAAGAGAGTACATAAACAAATGGAAAAACATTTCATCTTCCTGCATAGGAAGAATCAACATTGTGAAAATGGCCATATTGCCCAAAGTAATTCGTAGATTTGATATTATTCCCATCAAACAACCATTGATATTCTTTACAGAATTAGAAAAAAACTATTTTAAATTTTATATGGAATCAAAGAAGATCCCATATAGCCAAGACATTCTAAGCAAAAAGAACAAAGCGGGAGGCATCACACTACCTGATTTCAAACTATACTACAAGCCTACAGTAACCAAAACAGTATGGCACTGTTACCAAAATAGACATATAGACCAATGGAACAGTAAAGAGACCTCAGAATAACACCACACATCTACAACCATCTGATCTTCGACAAACCTGACAAAAACAAGCAATGGGGAAAGGATCTCCTATTCACTGAATGGTTCTGGGAAAACTGGCTAGCCATATGCAGAAAACTAAAACTGGACCCCTTCCTTACACCTTACACAAACATTAACTCAAGATGGATTAAAGACTTAAATTTAAAATTCAAAACCATAAAAATCCTAGAAGAAAACCTAGGCAGTACTATTCAGGACATAGGCATGTGTAAAGGCTTCATGACAAAAACACTGAAAGCAATGGTAACAAAAGCCAAAATTGACAAATGGGATCTAGTTAAACTAAAGAGCTTCTGCACAGGAAGAGAAACTATCATCAGAGTAAACAGGCAACTTACAAAATGGGAGAAAATTTTGCAATGTACCCATCTGACAAAGTCTTATATCCAGAATTTACAAAGAACTTAAACAAATTTACAAGAAAAAACAACCCCATCAAAATGTGGGCAAAGGATATGAACAGAAATTTCTCAAAAGAAGACATGTATGTGGCCAACAAACATATGAAAAAAAAGCTTAACATCATTGATCATCAGATAAATGAAAATCAAAACCACCAAGAGATAACATCTCATGCCAGTCAGAATGGTGATTATGAAAAAATCAAGAAACAATAGATGCTGGCAAGGCTGTGGAGAAATAGGAATGTTTTTACATTGTTGGTGGGAATGTAAACTAGTTCAGTCATTGTGGAAGAGAGTGTGGTGATTCCTCAAGGATCTAGAACCAGAAATACCGTTTGACCCAGCAATCCCATTACTGTATATATACCCAAAGGAATATAAATTAATCATTCTACTATAAAAACACATGCACACATGTGTTCATTGCAGCACTGTTTACAATAACAAAGACATAGAATCAACCTAATTGCCCATCAATGATAGACTGGATAAAGAAATTGTGGCACATATATACCATGGAATACTATGCAGCCATAGAAAGGAATGAGATCATGTCCCTTGTAGGGACATGGATGAAGCTGGAAGCCATCATTCTCAGCAAAGTTACACAGAAACAGAAAACCAAATACCGCAAGCTCTCACTCATAAGTGGAAGTTGAACAATAAGAAATTATGGACACAAAGAGGGGAACATCACACGTCAGGGGCCTCTTGGGGATTGGGGGATAAGGGGAGGAAACTTAGAGGCCAAGGCATTAGGTGTAGCACACCTCTATGGCACACATTTAGCTATGTAACAAACCTGCACGTTCTGTACATGTATCCCAGAACTTAAAAGTAAAATAATAAAAAAAGAAATTTTATAAACCTCTAAGTTATCAAACTAAACTCATTGATTACAAAAGAAAAAAAGAAAATAAATGCTAAATCTTGAATTTCACCTCAGTCCTCCTGAATCAGATTCTGGCTTGAGGCCCAGGAATCTGTTTTTAATAACCTCTCCAGGTGATTCTGTAGCATGCTAAAGTTTGAGAAGCACGGCTTTAGGGCCTCAGCTTAACACCATCAATTTTGTCCCCTCTCGATTTGTTAGAAAAACAAGAACTTAGTCCCTAACCAATGACCTATAGAATGAGAATCCGTATTTTAACAAGATTGTCAGTAATTCAGTATGCTTATTAAAATTTGGGATATGATGCTTAAGTCTACAGCATAGCTTTGATCCAATCTGCTTTAACAGAACTGAATAGTTGGAATATAGAACTAGGCAAAATACAAATACATTTTTGGAAAAAAATGGGAAAGCCAAGTAGTGCTGCTTTTACATGGGATTGAGGCAAATAAAGAATGAAAGCTTCAGGATTTAATATTCTGCCATTTACAGGGCTGCTTAATCAAGGTTTGGGAATGTACCAGGCTGAAATGAACTGAGTTATAGACAGTGTTCTTGCTAGAAGACAATTGGAAACAATTCCCATCTTGGCAAAAGCTGTGAAAAAAAAAAAAAGAGTAATGGTTTCCATACTCCCTCTCTGTTCAAACCGATCAGCGGCTGAGACCAGCAGGAAGTAGGAGCAAGTTTTGTCCTTTGGGTGTGGGTGAGGCATTACTTCCCAAATTTTAACTCAGGGCCCTGGATGTAAAACAATCTGATTCTGCCAGTTCTACTTTCCTTGAGGCCATAGGTATAGAAAGAGACTTCTATGATACAAAAGCATTTCGGACAAGATGCTTTGGTGGTCCACATCTTCCATTGTCTTATCTTGCCCGCTACTTGCACGGCACAGATCTGGTGTTTCAGCCCAGGTCAGCAGCTATGCTTAGGCTCTTGGATTCTTTGTAATCTGAGAATAAATATAGGACGAGCAGGTGCTTATTGGTATCTGACCAAGACCTCAGACCAGAACCATCATCAGAGTATATAATAATTTTTAAAGTTGACTTTTAGTATCAAAGTTACCTTATCAAAGTACATATACATATAGCGGCTGCTGACAAACATATAAAACTCATATGCTTTCTGCCATTTCCTCCAAGAAGTAAAGACCAAGGTGCAATTAACCATGCAAAGATTTTATTAGAAGAAATGCCTTGACAAAAAAATAGGGTGAGTCAGGGAAGGCTGTGAGAACTGTTAGATTGAGATGCAGGTCAGAACCTATGAGGGAGAGAGAGAGAGGACGATTGCATGGAAGCGTTCAAGACAACTGCGTAATCTAAGAAAAGTTTGGCGAGCTTGGCAAAGAGGTCCTGAGACAAAGTTGGCAGTCAGAGGAGTCCCATGCTTTCCAGAAACTGGCCTTTCTTAGTATTCCTACCATGCTTAGTTTTTCGTGGGGAGTAGCTTCAATGAGAAGAAGGTGATGGATGTCAGACTACAGTGGTTGAGATCCTTGATCAATGACTCTCCCTATGGTCAAATGTGTGCAAGGCACAAGCACAAGGCCATAACTTTCCCATTCCTCCTTATCAAAAATAGTCAGTGGATGCTTAGTGTTTAAAGAACCATATACCAGTCTATTTGACCTCTCATGGAGCATTTCATAAATATGACATACGGCATATATATATATAGACAGATAGATATATATTCACTTTAGGCATTCTGCACTGTCAGAGCAACTGTCAACCGTGTATTTACAAGAAGGCTCTATGTTTTCTTTGGATAAATAGCAATAGGGCCTTTGACATTGTTAGGTGAAACAGTGGTATTGTGATTTGCAATTAAAGTGTTGAATGCTGTTGAATAGCCTTCAAGAAGGCAAGAGCTCGGTGTGGTATAGCGTGTGAAATGTTATGTACCCTGCCTTGAAACATCAACAAACTGCTGGCATTGGGATTTTTTGAGCAGTTCTGTGAGGCTCCCTCAAATTGTCCTCTGACATGATCCCCAAGGGAATGGTTGCAAATTTTTCAGCAATGAAGATGAAGAGACATACTGTGTGGCCTACTAAAAAGGTTCCATATCACTATTTTAAACCCCAGAGTTCTTAGGACTTAGTAGTGAGAGAACTAAGCTTAAATTTTATTATCTTGTTGTGTGACCTTAAGCAAGTCACTTAATCTCCCTTCAAAGTTATACATTTATTCCTTATGAAATGATAATAATAATAATTGATTGCAAGTCCCTTAACAAATTGATTTTGTTTGTGAAATGGCACTATTATGTTTTTAAACAAAATGCCATATAAAGAAAAGGTGACTGAAGTCCTCGTAAGGAAAACAGAGTTTAAAGACATGAATGGATTGGAATTGGAAACAGAAAGCCCCAAGGAACAGAGTAGAACCATGGTTTGCCTATTATCTCTCTCTAGGTATTTTTCACATTCTTCAGACTCACAGATTCCTCTCTCCCTCATATTTTCAGTTTAAATAGCAAAGAGAAGGGCCCTGGACCTGAGATCACCCATCATAGACAACCTCCATGCCAAGAAAAGCCCAGGGCTACTTCCTTAGGAAGGGTCTTCGGACCAGGGCATTTTAGTAAGAAAGGGGAAATTGGACATGACTGGCACTTAAACAAACCCAACAGGTGCAGACTGTAAATTGGCAAAGTGACATCATCGATAGAAGCTCAGACTACAGAAATCAAGAAACTTGGCATAGCCCTTCTCTTTCCAGTCCACTTGACCTGGTGCTAACCACACAACTGCCTTAAGCATCCATTTTCTCATGGGGATGGAAATGGGTTATTGGGAAATTCAAATCAGATAATTTACGTGAAAATATGTTATAATCTCTGAGATGTAAAGTGTGACCACCAGAGTTTTAAAAGAACAGAAGGAAGAAAACAAGCTGAGTCACTAACTTGCCAGGGAAGTGAACACACTCCAGGGAAGAAATTCACTCAATGGTGAGTAGAAAACGCACCACGTTCAAGGCTTTTTATTATAACATTCAACATCTTTGACAAATCACAAATAGAACATAGTGGTCGATTAAGTAAGCGGTGCTATGGTGATGTTAGAAGCGATCCACTAATCTTTTCACAAAACACAAATGGCAAAGTGGGGATTTCTTTTAACAAAGAATCAAGAGGGCCTTTAGAAACTGAAGAATCCGTTTGTAAAGTCGGAAGCATTGGTCTCTGTAACTGTAATCTCCTTTTTTAAAGCTATGTTTTCAAAGACTTGTTGGCTGGCAGACAAGCAAAACTCAGAGCATATTCATGAAAGAACAGACTGAGGACTTGCAAAGACTTTGGAGACAGGAGACCTGTGTCCTGTTCTGCTCCTGACTGGCAGGGTGATACAATGGTACTTGTTTCCCTTCTCTGCGCCTCCATTTTCTCAGCCATAAAACTGTCTATACTCGAGGACTAATTCTAATGTCCCTTCCCTCTTTAAAAGACTCTAATCTTAAGGAATTTAATCTAATCATGGCCTCAAAGACCACATTTCTCTTTAGAAAGGTGAAATAACATTGAAAATATTAAAATAGGACATTGGTAAAACAGTCATCTACTGTCATAATGATCTTGTAACAAATTACCCCCAAACTTGGTTGCTTAAAATCACACCTGTTTACTATTTTCACAAATCTGGAAGTAGACTAAACAATTTGGCTGATATTGGCTGGGCTTTGTTGAACTTGACTGGATTTACTCGCATGCCTGCAGTAAACCCGTGTGTAGCTGGGGATGGCTGGTCTGTGTGGGCCTCAGCTGGGACAGGTAGAATGGCTCAGGGTCTTTCTCCAATGCCTGGAGCTTTTCCTCTTCCAGAGGCTAGTGCAGGCTTGTGCACATGTCAGTGGCAGGTTCTCTAAAAGAATGGAAGTTCAGAAAGCCATTTGGGCCTCGATTCAGAACTGGCACACCATTACTTCCAATGTATTATACTGCATTTACATTTACAAACTAAATCATAAGGTCAATTTATAGGTGGGAATATAGGCTTCAATTTTTGCTACAAAATCACATTGCAGAGGTGTATGGAAACTGGCAGCAATGAAAAAAATCGGGAAATTTTAGCCATTAGTCAACGCAGCTAGATTATGACTGAATGAACCTACGTGATTCTCTCAGAAACATTTTGAAATACATTTTTTTTTTTTTTTACAATTAAAGCCTCACTCATTAAGTTAAACAACTTAAAATTTCACTCACTAAGTTAGACAATCTAAAACTTCATAGACAGGTGAATCATAAGCAGCAGCCAAATATTCATTTTTGTAATGGAAAATCCTCAAAACAAACACAAGAACAGGGGCATTACATTTACCTAAGAAGCAGCAAGTTACTAGATTATTTATGTTTTATCCAACGAACTGTTAGTTTCACAGATGACCCTAAAGTGTCTTTGCTCTTTTTCCCAGTTCATAAATGATAATGAAACGAGAGTTCCCTGATTTCCCTCACAGGATGTGCGACAGGGGTGTGTCTCGAAGCCCCTTGAGGGACGGGGGAGCATGCAGACAGACGGGAGCAGAGGCTGGGACAAGAGCTTTGGGCTCCCAGCTCCAGCTCCAAGGTAGTGTGTAGGGGTGGATGCCTGCAACCCCAGTGTTATAAAGCTCTTTCAGCTTTTCTGCCCCCAGATGGCTTGAGTGTTAATCACCTCAATAGACCCTCTCTGCCTTTTCACAAAAGCAGAGGGCCAATGCAACAGCTTTCTGTATCCTGAGCTCTTTTCCAGAGTCCCGGAAAAATTGGGTCACACACACACTCAAAGGATGAATGTGAGGTTTTTTTAAGTGGTAGAGGTATCTTTCAGTGGGGTGGATAGGGGGCTGGAAGCGGGGGATGGAGTGGAGAGGTGACTCTCCCCTGGAGTAGGGCGGACCAGCAGCTGGACTCCCCTGTGACCAACCCCAGCTGAACTCCTCTCAGAGGTCAGATGTTCCTCCTCTTCTCCCTTTCTCTGCCGCATCGTACTGCCATCTGTCTGGTGGTCTGCTGGCTTGCTGGTCTGCTCTGGAGCTTGGGGTTCAGGGTTTAGAAGGATGCAGGATAGGGGGCATAGCAGGCCAAAGGACCACTTTTTGGGTATGAAAACAGAAATGCCTAACCTCATTTATGACCACTGGCTTTCAGGCTTGAGGGTGGGGCATTTGCTGGGTAACTGCCCTCTTCTACCCAGTATTTCCCTGTCTCCTGTCTGTGTCAATAATCCAGAGGTTTTTTCTAGTGCAGCCTTCATGAAAGCTTTGACAGATGCATCTTAATTGACAGAACAGGAGTTAAGATATTACCATGCAGAATTATCCAAACAGAAACCCTGAAGTTCTTCTTTTCTTCTTGGAGTTGAATGATTAACATGCAGTAGATAGAGATGGAGTTCTCACTCCTCATCCAGCTTTCCAGACCCACCAGCCCCATTGCAGGTGCTCACGTAGCATGTCTCTGCCAACACAGAAAGTCCTGTTGGAGGTGATGACTTCGAGAATGTCTACAGATATCCAGAGAAGGATGATCCTGGTGGACACAGACCAACTCCAAGACATAGGTGAAGAATTAGATGCCTGGAAAGAGGAGATTGTTATCCAGAATGGACAGCTTGACTCATGTAGTGCATTCCTTGGGTCACTAGTTTACTTAGTGACCTTGGGAAATTTATTTCATTTTTATTATTCAGGGAAAAAAGGGATTAGGGTAGATAAGGGTGTCTCAAATTCTCATGTACATATGAATTACTTGGAGATCATGTTACAATGCAATTCTGATGTAGCAGGTAGAAGTGAGGCCTATGATGTTGCATTTCTAACCTGTTCTCCTGTGGTGCCTATGATGCTGACATTCCTGGTGTATGTACTAGTATACTCTTTGAATAACAAAGGGTTAGGTCAGAGAGTCATGGAATATTGGCTTTAAAAAGCCCTTAGGAATTCCCTATCCAGTCCTGTCTCTAAAGTGCTGTTCAGCTCCTAGAATCCTTGAGGTTTGGGGAAAAAAAAGGCCCATTCACGTTCCTCAGGGGGGCCTTGGTGCTCATAGCTCTGTAAGAATTTAATGGTCATTTGAATTGTTCTATAAAACAACAAATATGACTTTGGAATAACTCCACAGTTTCCTTATAAGGAAAGGCTTAATTCTTGCCTAATGGCCTGCAGTTAAGTGAAGGGCTCTTTTAGCTTCTATTTTCAACTCCGTAGAGGCAGGGTCATCTTTACATCTGCTTTAATTGACCTCCTCAAGGGCACTCTCATCAAGTGTTAATTCTATGCAGCAAAACATGGCTAGTCCTAATAACTGCCGTTACTTAAAACTGGAAAAAAGAATGTCAGAGAAGCGGCAGAGAATGATCCACTGAATTGACAAATGCTTTCTAGCTTTTCCCATGTGGGTGCATATGGTGCTGGTGGAAAAATACTACACATTACCACAAATATGCTATACTATATATATATATATATAATCTTATAGATAGATAGATATACTTCAATATACTACTTTATTGTACATCTCCGTGAAGCTCCACAGTGTGCTCTGAAGCTCATAGATCCTTAGTCTTGAATACAAGACCTGCTACTTTCTTATGAACCAGGCAATGAGTGCTTTTAGTGAGCTGTACCACAAGACATGATGCTGTCCTCTACAATTGGAGCCATTCAGTTTTTCCTAAATGGGTGGGCATGTTTTCTGCATTTGCAATTTGGATTTCAAGGCTGGGAATACTAGAGCTGAGGAAGCCAGAGTACAAAAGGAAAGAATAAAGGGCAAAGGACTAAAACCAACAGAGAAAGGCAATTACAAGGTATATGAATATACACTGTGCAGAGGTAAGGATTTATTACACTCTGTGTGTGTGTGTGTGTGTGTGTGTGTGTGTGTTGCATGAAAGGTAAGGGGAAAAAAGCTGACATTTGTTAGGCAGAATTCGATAAGTGCAGTTGCAGAGAATAAAGGGAGCTTTCAGAAAGCGGGCAGCTGCGGCGGAGCCTGAAGCCATGGTATTTGATACTGCAATATACTCTCAATGATTCTAGGCAGCTTTTGAGAACAGCAGGGAGGCATTCAGGGTGGAGGACAATGGCAAATGTCAAGAATGAAAGAAAGAATCTAGAGTTTAAAAGACTGTTGAGTGACAAGTAGGCCAGATCAAAGAGAGAAATTTATCAAGTATTTATAATTATAATGCTACTAGAGATCAATAATCATAAAGAGAAACCATAGCAAAAAAATATATAAGCCAATGGCTTTCGATCTGAAAGACAAATCCCCTAAAAAACAAAAAGAAAGATGAAACAGTGGAAGATGGAAACATTTACCTATTCATCCATTCTGATTTTTCATTTTATATTTTGTTACTGAAGTCATCAATGAATAGAAAGTGTCTGAAGCTAGTTTGAATTTCTTTGTTTTGAGAATTATACAATGGAAAGATTTTTAGAGAAGCACAAGATGGGGCTGGTGTATAATCCACTGCAAATCAAGCTGCAGAGACCATGTCTAAGCAAGAGATTTTGATCCACAGGAAATATTTTGGGAGAGGCAACATTCTGAAAATGTATCACCTGCGTTCTCTGGGCTTGTTTTCAACTTCCTTCTCACATCCATGCTGTGCCTCACACAGGTGTTCATATGCAAAGCTCCCTCATGGCAGATTGGGAGGTCGGGCTTGAAGGAAAAACCCTGTGTTTGGAAACTTGCTTGGGCTTGCTAAGGACCAGGGTGGTTTAGAAGCCCAGGGAGAAATGTTGAAATCAGTCATTGCAAAATCACTTTTGCAATAAGTAATGAATAAAGACTGAAGAAAAATCTCTTTCCTCCCCAAAGTAAAAACCTACCACTTAACTTGTCTAAACAGCTTGTCATAATAGAAGCTTAAAGGCAACATGAAGTGCTTCCCACAGCCAAGGCCAGAACCTCCAGCCATCACTGATTGATTGATTCATTCAGTAAATATCTGTCATGAAACAGTAAGTGGCAAGCATAGTCCTGGCATTGCACAGAAGAACAGAAACATGACAACTCCCTTTATAGCCATCAGACATCACACCAAGATGTCACGTCCTCAGAGAGTTCACTGTCTGACCCTTTTTCTCACCTGGCTCCACCTCAATTATTCTTTGTGTTGTGGCTCTGATTATTTATATCATGGCCCTTGATACACATGAATCCTGTTATTGAAAAAAATCAGGGTCTGTCTCCACCCACTACAAGATCACTGCACAGACCTATTCTGAATTGTTCACTGCTGTATCCTTAGCATTTAGAACAATGTCCTATGTATAGCAGTAGCTCCAAAAAAATGTTTCTTAAAGGAGCAAATGAAGGTGATGTAAATGGTCTGACAACCCCACTAGACAGAGACAACGTCACACGCAAAGAGAAAACTTCAAAGCAGTAAGTGAAAGTTCTTTAAGAAAAGTCAATAGATTTCTCTTGAAGTTAAATTGTAAAAGATCACTTCTAAAAAAGTTCATTATAGGCAACTCTCATCTACTCCTAAAATTTCCATTTGGCTTTGGATACAAATGGGCATTTTTAAAAAGCCCATAGTAACTCATTCATTTTTTTAAATGACATGCTGGAAATAAGATGTTCTAATCAATAGAATATAATAGAGTTCAGAAATTATGCAAAACGCACACAGAATTTGAACATACATCAAAGGCAGCATTTGAAATCAGTAATGTTGTATTGTTTAAGAAAAGCCTGGTTTGTCTTCTTAAAATAATTTAAAGTTGGATCTTATTCTTTATCTCAATATAAATTGCACCTTTAATTACTCTTTAATGAAATTAATAATAAAGTTCTAGAAAAGAACCTTGGTAATGTGTAATATAATTTATAATGAGAAATGTGTAAAACTTTCTAATTGTTTAAGGCTGTTTTTGCATTGCTATAAAGAAATACTTGAGACTGGGTAATTTATAAAGAAAAGATGTATAGGAAGCATGGTTCTGGCATCTGCTCTGCATCTGAGGAGGCTTCAGGGAGCTTTTACTCATGGCAGAAGGCAAAATAGCAGCAGGCATATTACTTGGTGAGAGCAGGAACAAGAGAGAGCAAGGAGAAGATGCCACACACTATTATTTTTAATACTTTAAGTTCTGGAGTACATGCACAGAACGTGCAGGTTTGTTTCATAGTTATACATATTTCATGGTGGTTTGCTGCATCCATCACCCCATCATCTACATTAGTGTTTCTTACATTTGTAAACAGTCAGATCTCATGAGAATTTACTCACTGTCGCAGGACAGCACCAAGGGAATGGTACTAAACCATTCATGTGAAATACACTTCCACGATCTAATCACCTCCTACCAGGCCCCGCCTCCAATATTGGAAATTACCAATCAACATGAGAGTTGAAGGGGGTGCCCAAACTATATCACTAATCAAAAAAAAAAATATGTCTAAAGAACAAAGTCAGAAGAAAGGTGATAATAAGCAAGGGAAATATTTGTAATGCATATTACAAAGGTCCTCAATTTGTAAAAATGTTTTATAAATCAATAGAAAAAGTAACTAAGGACTTAAACAAGAAAAAGAATCCAAAGATTTACAGTAAATGAATCAATGTTGAATCTTATACAAAATTTTAAAATCCAAAATAAAATAACAATATAACATAATTTCCTACCTTAAGAATGAAGAAAATATTTTAAGTATATTTTTATACCATGTTGGTTAGATGGTAATAAAAAACATTCAAACATTAAAGGTAAAAATAAATTGCTATAATATCTTTGAAGGGCAATTTTGCAATGTCTTTGAAAATTAAAACGTGCATGTGTCTTTATAGTTGAATATTTTATAATCCTTTGGGTATTCATTCTCAGCAAACTGACACAAGCACAAAAAACCAAACACTCACTGCGTATTCTCACTTATAAGTCGGTGTTGAACAATGATAACACATGGACCCAGGGAGGGGAATGTCACACACCAGGGCCTGTCAAGGGGTGGGGAGTTGGGGAGGGGGATAGCAGTGGGTGGGGGCATTGGGGAGGGCTAACATTAGGAAAAATACCTAAAATACCTAATGTAGATGAAGGGGGGGATGGATGCAGCAAACCACCATGGCAAGTGTATACCTATGTAACAAACCTGCACGTTCTGCACGTGTACCCCAGAACTTAAAGTATAATAATAATAATAATAATAATAAAATTAAAACATCTGCTCTTAGTCCCACCAAATTACTCTAGATTTTTAAAGATATACTTTCATATATACAAAAGCATGATAATGGAGGAAGAGAAGGAGAAGGAGAGAGCAAGAGAGTGGGGAAAAAAAAAAGGAAGGGTAGGAGAAGGAGAAGGAGGAGAAGGAGAAGCAGCAGCTGCTGGGTGCTCACGTACAGAGCTGTTTATCCAGGTGATGGAATAAACTGCAACAAAGAAATAGATTTGAGTTGATATAGAAATTCTTCAAAATACCAGCAAAAGACAAAGAGGGAATCGTGGACATTAAAACAAACATACACACATAAGAAAATAAAATACCCATATACTCTGGAAGAAAGTACAAGAGATTGTGCCCAATATTAAGCAATTGTCTCTGAGCTGGAAAGCCACCCTTTCATGCTCTGCTTTGATGCTGGAGGCAGAACTCCACAAACCAGATTTCTCCTTGGCCATGTGACTTCCTATGAAGGTTTGGTGATAGATTACTGATTATGGATATCTTTTCACTGCCCTAAAAATCCTCTCTGCTCTGCCTTTCAGAAATAGCTCTTTTAATATGTTTTAATGCATAGGTGATTGGAGAATGAAACTGTATAAAATGTGTAAAATCTGTAACCTGCTTGGCCCATGGGTAGCAGCAGCAATCCACTTTTTCATTCACTGAACAAAGATTTATTAAAGGAAAAAAAATGTGGCTCCCATCCTCACATACTTTGTCTTCTTGCTGTGCAGCCAGTAGGTTTTAAATAGCAGTAGTTGAAAACTGCTATTGATTATGCTATCAGGCCATAGTGCAAGGCAAATTCACTGTAGCTTTTTATAATTTGACAAAAAAAAAAAAAAATGAGGCCCCTGTTGGCACACAGACAGGAAAGAGTAAACCAGGTAAACAGGAGAAGCCATTTGTCATGGAACCTGATTCCACTCGGCAAGTGGGTTTCAATCAGAGATGGTTTTGTTCTTCTGGAGATTTTAGGCACTGTTTGAAGACATAGTGGGGTGATTGCTACCGGCACCTTATAGGAAAGAAAAGGCGTTGCTAAACATCCTGCCACACACAGAACAGATCTCACAACCAAGAATTATCTGGCCCCAAGTGTCAATAGTGGCAAGGTAAGGAAAGCCTGTGTTCTGAGAACTGAACTGTGATTACCGAGGAGCAGTGATGTCTCCAGGAGTCTTGGTGTGAGAGTCATTCTCACCTGCTTAGGCAAGTCCCCAAAGCTCTCAGTTTCAATTGCCTCATCTGCAAAATGGGTTAATATCTTCCTACCTCTGTAATTGGTCATGATGTGCAAATCAATCCAAAGACGAAAAGCTTTAAGAAGTAGACTAGGTGGACAATTTTAAATGAGTATTTCTGTTATTATTATTGGCCTTTTCATAAAATAAAAAAATGCCAGTAAACTTCAAAGATTCTGTTAATTAAAAGAGACTTATCAAAACCAACATTGGTATAATTATGGCACCACTACCCAATTTTCATCACTAGGAATATGGCTCATTTGGGGGGCTTGCATTATAACATCACAGGTTCAAAAGGGAATCAAAATTAAATGAGTTTCTTAATAGTGCCAACATTCCAAACATTTGATGTAAAAATAAACAAAGAATATATTATGACTGCACATTATTCATTCTGTTTATAGATACTTCCCCTTTCAATACTGTCCCAGGCCCAGGGAGCCAATAATACAAGCCATGCCAAGAATCACAAATTGTCTTACTTGGTACTTGACTATTTTTCCAGAGTTATCAAGGTTCATTTAATAAGCAGCTTGCCAGTAGCTGTTATGGAGCATGAGGAGATGAGTCAATGATTTATTTTCTCTTGTGAGTTCATACCTCAATTATGGTCCCTCGCTTAGAGGGCGATTTGTCTGGTAGCTTTATTCCTTAGGCTGGCTTGCTCATCTGCTTTCTGATTCCAGCATATATGTAATCAATGGTTAGTCCAATGGGTGAAGACCTGGCCTCATCCATATTGCAGCTTAGCAAAAAGTGAGTAGGCAATGTAATCAAGTGAGTTAAGTTCTATTAACATTCCTCAAGGGAGTTCTACTTACGTCTCAGTCTTCCTTTTCATCTTTACAAAGATTCCTGGTGAACATTTACTGAAGGAAATGAATATGGTCCTGTTCGTGTTACAATCAGTAAGCTGAAAACTGCTACTTGACCATGCCATTGGGCTATAATGAAAGTCAAACTTACCACAGCTTTGTACAATTTCTGAAAAGAGGACCCAATTAGCCTATTTACTGCAACACTGCAGCATCAACACAAACCCCAACAGGCAGAGAAGTCGGAGTGATTTCTTAAATCTCATTGCTGTGGGGAAAATAGGGCCTCGTGTTAGGGGTATGTGGCTCCACTAATTGCATAGGCCAGGATGGTAGTGAGGAAGAACTATGGTAAGAGCTGATGTATTGATGACTTCCAAAAGCTACATAAGCCGAGGGACAGTATACTTAATAGAGTTTAGCAATTCCTTGAGACCCTTTCAAAAAATCTGATTAAAATATAAAACAAGGAGAGCTTTGATCAACAGAACCTAGCTTTCCTTCAGTGTTTACCAAACACTAAGTCCTTCGGTTTGGTGGATTCTGGAATTATGGAGATGAATAAAACTCAACCTCTTTACTCAAAGAACTCATGGCCTATTTGATGATTCAAGGGTGTCTACAAAACAAAGATCTAAAGTGGGCTTTCTATGCAGGAAGTCAAGAAGATAGCTGACATTAAGACAGAGTGAGGATATCAAAAGTAGCTAACCATCTTTCAAAACAAGAAAGGTCCTTCTGAGAGAAACTGGCAAGGAGAAACCCCCATAGTAACACAAGAACATTGATCTGGGCTTCAAGACACCCAGAAAAGCCATTGAGGGCCCCTTGACTGAAAAGAAATTTCCATTTACTGGTAACATCTTCATCTGAGAGAGGATTCTGCCTGGCGTGGTGAGCACAATAAAGAGGTAGAGAACCATTGTCATCTGCCCAGACTATCTGCACTACTTCTCCAAGTATAATTGCACTGAGAAGTGCCATGAGAATATGCCTGTGCACCTGTTCTCCTGCTCAGGGACATCCAGATTTGTGACATTGTCACAGAGGGTGAGGGCCAGCTTCTGAGCAATTCTGTATGCTTCAACATGCTCAAGGTCACCAAGGTATCCAACAATAAGAAGCAATTTCAGAAATTCTGAGTATGGACATCTTCCCATTTGCCAAAATGAAATAAAGTTATTTTCTCATCCACACACACACAAAGATCTAAAGTGGGATCAATGTTTACAGAGGGATATTGTTACATTGGCTGTGTCTGAAAGTATCAGGCATGGCTTCCCCACCAGGGGATGTTCAATAAGAGTCTTAAAGGGGAAATGGAACAAGGTGTAGGGTATGACTGGAACATGGGCATATGTTAGTGAAGTGCAATGACACAAACTAGAACGTATGACTCATACTGGGGGTGTCCATAGATAAACCTAGAGATATTAGCTGGGTCAGAGCTTGAAGAACCATGTGATGGTTCTGGCTGTGATTATGTTTTACAGAATGCATCAGTAGTTGCCAAATTTTGTAATTTTATGCACCAAGAAATTATCCCCAAATGAGTGGGGTGCTCCCATAAGGTGTTAATTTTTTTCTATTATCAAAATATGGCATTAAGGAACAAATCTCTGTAGCAGAGATTCCCAGTGAAATAGTTTATATCTCAACCCTGCCTTCCTGGACCAACTTAAAACTACTCACTCCTTAACTTTTCCTCAAATCACAGGACTTGCTGTGGACCATAGTCTGGGATGTGGGTCACTTTAGTGCTAAGGCAGAGACAAGTTCCAGTGTATTTTCCAGCTCTCTTCGGTGTGACCCTTGAGGGCCACATATTTCAGGTGGCATTGCTACAACGGGTAAGCGAGTAGTCTAAAATCTGGCATTATTGCTTGGAAAAATGATTCCTGCTGGCTTCTAGACCAGCAGCAGTCTTTGAGTGAATGAAAGATCAACTTTTATGTTAAGCCTTTGAGATTTGGGGGTTTGTTTATTTCAGCACCTGATAAATCCTTTCCTAATACACAATCTTAATAAAGAGAATATTCTTGCAAATTTTAAAACAAAAATTATAACCCCAGAATAATGTGCAGTCCTTTAAATTCAGTAAGTTTAATATAAAAAAAAGTCTCTATATCACACATCTTCCTAATTTGAATCTGGATTTTAAAAAATAAAATATTTTAAGAACAATATAGAATATAACTTTTCTAAAAGGGGGGTGAAGATCTTAAGGTGAGTGATGGTTGTAATGTGATGAGATTTATATTTAGAGAAAACAATCTACTGCCCATAGAGGGTGATCTGCAAATACCATGGAGAGAAGATGATGTCAAAGTTGAGATGTCTCACAAGAGCCATAGACAAGATGATTGTGTGTGTTGAAGGAAAAAAAAATGTGTTTTACTGCCTGAAGAATCAGCAGCTCTAAGGCTATTAGTGTTGTCTTGAAGATGATGGAAGAAGTGCTTTTTTTCTTTCAGAAGATGCCAGATTTAAAAAAAAAATTACTAGTTGGTGTGCTACCACTGCCTTCTGTTCTCAAGGGACATTTCCTGGATCACTGCATCACTCCAGCCTTGTGGCATCCTAAGCTCCAATTCTGTCAAATAGCCACCTAATTTGCTATACATTATGGATCATTCAAAACCAAAAGCTTAATATGAAAGCACTTTCAGAGGAATACAATCAGAATCTATGTTTTATCAGTGAATTATAAATTCTGGTTCTCATATAGAAAAAATTCTAGCTCTGAATAACATTTTGAAAGATACATAAATGTGTGGAATTTTAATTGTGAAGAAAATAATACAAATATTCTCTAAGTAAGAAAGGACTTTTAACACTGCGTCATGTCTTAGGCAGTGCTTTTAATTGCTATCAAACAACAAACAGGTTCTTGGATCTAGACTTTATATTCTAAACTCTAGATTCTAGAGCATACTGTAGCAGTTAAGAAAAAGGTACGAGTACCAGAAGGCATTAGAAATCCATATTTAAGATAATATAATCAGGTTGCCTTCTTTACCTAGAGTACTCCTACCTTTCCTGATGAGTTTAAGAGGAAAACAGAATGCCTTCCAGTGAGCTGGGCATTCTTTCTTGCCACATTGACAGGCAGCATTCAGTACAGGTTGAAGATATGGATGGGAAATCCTGATGTGCCTCACAAGCTCTAGCTTCATTATTTCATTTTAATTAGAGACAATCAGCATTTTGCCAGCTCTACCAGGAAGATATACACAATTCCTAATCCCACTGTGAAATTATGGAATGTTAGATGCATTTTGTTATCTAGGCAATGTGGATTTTAATGCATCCTTATCACCGAATTTCTCTTACATCCTTTCATGTATACTCTGCTTCTGATAAATTGTTCTCTCAGCTTGGAAGATCTTCTCCTTCTTTGGATATCTTCATTTTCATGTATACACACACACACACACACACACACACACACACATAAGCACACACTGTGTACGGAGCTCTGCCTCATCTTTGCCATTTCACACTCACTGGCTCAATTTCCAATGTGTCAGCACTTGCCTCTCTTTGTCTGCAGCCTTTCTCTGGCCGAGGAAGCTAATTCTGACCTTGCAGAGGCAAGCAGAAAGTGCCAGGGAATTAACACCCTCCTCCCCCAGGAGCACCCTCAACCTGTATGTGTCAGGAATATAAACCACATATAAACCACAGCTTTCTCATCCTTTTTAGAAAATTCATCTAAAGTGCCTGCTCCACAACCTTTCCCAGGGCTTCCCATAAGGACTTAAGTTGCCCACTGTGGTAACTTTCTTCATATCTGCACCTCATTGACTGCTCACCCTTCCTTGTCTCACTTCACCTCTCTACTGGTGTTTGACTTTTTATTGCAGAGTCTACTTCTGGGAAAACCCAAACTAACACATGCACGTGTGCACACATGCACACACACACACACACAATCAAAGACAGCTTAATTACAACTTCTGAAAGGAAGCTTCCTCTGATGAATCATGCAAAAGATGATCTCTCCACCATCTTAATTCCAAAAGCGCAGGATGTGTACCTTTCTGTAGGACATTTCACACTTTTGTGTCTATGTCAACTTCTCTTAAGGGCAGCAAGTTCCTAAAAGGCGTTATCCACAGTCTTTCCAAAGTGTGTCTTCCATAACATCTGCCTCCATGTTGGCAAAGAAATATTAGATAAGTCTTGAGTTTGAAATTTGAAATATAAACCTAATCCATGCTGCTGTTGAAACTCAGTTGGCAAAGAGTGAGTTATTCCAAACAAACACAAATCTAGTATTTTTAAGAGAGTTCTTTCTAGAGGCAATGCATCTTGATTTCTGCAAAATATTTGACAACATTATGCACAATTTAATTATGGAGGATTTAAAAACCTCTGGGCCAGGTGATATCACAGGTGCATGAAGGTATAGTGGATTGAGCAATCACAATATACGGGAAGAGGTTCAATGACAACCCGAGTGAAACTCCCTGAGGGTGTGTCAGGTCTCTGACATTGATCTTTGCCTATTACAAGACTTTTTTAGTGAGAAAAAAAATTATGTTTCTCACTCACTAACCTATGGGTTTGCTGAAGTTTGTCTGCTGTTATCTGGGCATGATGAAATTTGGCTCTAAACTGAAGTCTCTTGTATTTTATATCAAGAAATAATACAAAGATTGATAAGTGTATTTATTAGATTTATCAACTGAAAGAACTAAAGTGTTTTCTTGTAGAATCATTTGTCAAAATAGCTTTCATAAATTGAAATAACTGGCTAAAACCAACTAGATTTAGGAGAGGCCAATGTAAGATGTATGGCTGGGATCACGTAATTTATATTAAAGAAGAATAGCCATAACAGACTTCATGTCTAATGATACAAATAAAGACTTCCATGGTTAATGGAGTTAATATTATTCCATAAGAACCAAAATATAATAGTTAAAAATAAAACCTAGTGCAATCTTGGAAGGCATTGATAGACATGAAACTTATTTTTTGAGAACCAGATTCTGGATATTAATAAAACATGCATTCCTTTAGCTCTTGCCAGTTCTTCCAAACTCTGCACAGATAGTTCTGGGGGTCCTCAAGGAGAGTCTCATACGCTCTCAAGCAGGAGGTGGAATCAACTCTTTCCATTGCTCCTTCACAATCCACCAGCACTGCTCCATGTTTCCTGGAGATTCTTTCTTATATCCCAGCAATGCCCACATAGTCAGGTACCTAAGCCCTTTCTTGCTTCTTTTCTTCCCCACATGTAGCTCTCCCAAAGCTCAGCTCAGGGAATTACATCAGTGCTATGCTTCCACTGTAACCCACACGAAGAAAGGGCTCTGTGTTCTTGGTTACATAGACCACAGAACAAAGCTACCTCATGCTCTGGGTGCCTTAGCAAAGTCATAGTCCCTGTGCAACACCGCTACTCAGGTTGAAGAGAATGGACCAGACTTCATGGGTGGCAGGCTGTTGTCTAAAATACTGACATCTGACACTGCCTCTTGCTCTTGCGTGATACTTTATATAATCACCTCTTCCTTTAGGATATCCCATGCAGATGGATCCATCATGGCTGCTTCCTCAGACCTGGCCAGGAGGCATGAATTCTAGAGTAGGCACAGCTAAGGCTCAAACTGGGACTCTATGTTGGAGTCAACCACAGTGGTTTGAATCTTAGCTCCAGAAATTACTTAATTACCTCTCCTTGGGCCAAGTTGATTTATCTTCCAAAGCCTCAGCTCCTTTATCTATAAAATGAAGATACTACTGCCTATTCCAGAGATATTAAGTAACTTTTTAGGAGGAATGAAGTGATACACAGAAAATACTTAGCACAGTACTGGGCACATTCTATTTTATCAAAAAATAATCACTGCCATTATTATTAGAATGATTCTAATTATACTTCCCTAGACTATGCTGCATGTATTGACTGTGGAAGAGTCTGCTAACCACAAAAAATCCACATTTAAGAACATCAACCTGTAGGATGATTTCTCTATCAATCACCCAAGAGTGTTTGCTGGCAGATGTTTAGGGCATACACTTCCCAGAGCAATCTTCATTTGCTTTGAGAAGGAATGACAGGAACAGGATGACAAAAGAGCTCTAAATACCTCTGCTGAATAAAATGTAGTTGATTCGAGAGTTTAGTAACGTAACTAAAAACTGAAACAGTAAGTGTGTGAAGTAATATTGAATAAAAATATTTTTAAATGGCTTATTTTGAAAAAGTTATAATTTTATTAAAACTATATTTTTAGAGAATAAGGATTATTGATGTTATTATTATGAAGATGGCCATCGCTCTCTCTGCTCTGTGGGTCAGGACAGACTCCACCAAATTGTCTCTAGAACCATTTAAGAGGCCATGATGAGGTAGAAAGGATTTTATAGAAATAAGTGAATTTGAGTGAATTCTAGACTGCTGCAGGTGGTAGCTTCGGAGGTAGAAATCACAGGGAAAATTACTAATACATTAGCTTGTCTAATTATAGAAGGGACTGCTTAACAAATTAATATCCCTTAGACTTCAAAGGAACTTTGTAATCAACACAATTTTTTTTTTTTTTTTTTTTTTTTTTTTTTTTTTTTTTTTGCCGTCCAGGAAACGAATCCAGGTGGGTTAGGTGATATTCAGTTCTTCTTAAGAAATATCAGAGGCAGAACAAATACTAGATCTCTTCACTCTCTGTCTAGTGATCTTCTGCCACAACCTAAGCCTACTCCTTTGCCCCACTGTGGCCCATCTGGCAGGGGTGTTAAATGGTTGTAACAGGTCTTCTCAGATTCTGTGGTGAGGAATTAGTTTTCTCTCCAAATCCCTCATAAGCCAATTATTTGTTCTATACCCAGTTAATGAGATGAATCCATTGAACATGTACTTGGATGTCAAGTAATATCAAATTTCTTCAGGTTTGTTTTCAATTTCTGTACTTATGCAGATGCGTAGCAGTTTCTTTCTTTGTTTTAATTCAGTGAGGGTCTGCACATTAGATATCATTCTAACCCAAGTTCAGTGTGTTCTACAGCGATTTTTAAAAACATTTAATAGGTATATTTAATTGACTGTGCTTTAGAATTGTCTTAGTAATTTTTCTTCAAAAATGTTTTTAATTCTTCTATGAGGTAGGCAGCATCTAACATGGCTCAGATGGTCCTCACTTACTGTCACCAAGCTCTGTACAAGTTTCCTCTCCTAGAGTGTGCACTAGAATTATTAACTCACTTCCGATGAATAGAAGATAGCAGACCTGATGAATTGTCAATTATGCAATTAGGTTATAAAAATACTTTGGCTTCTGTCTTGGGCTCAGGTTTTCTCTGTTTCTCTCTCTCTCTCTCTCTCTCTCTCTCTCTCTGTCTCTCTAGCAGGTGTCTCTCCCCACACTCTTTCTCTCTCTCTCTTCTCTCTCTTTTTCTCTCTATTCCTCTCTTTCTGTTTCTACTTCCTCTCTCTCCCTCTCTTTCTCCTCTCTCTTTCTTTTCTCTCTCTTCTCTCTCTTTCTTCCTTCCTGTCTCCTTCCCTTCCTCCCTTCTTCCTTCCTTCAGATGCCAACTCTGGCAGCAGGTAACTCTCAAGCTGTGAGCAACCCTGTGGATGGAGCTGCATGGCAAGCAAGTAACTGTTGCTTAGCCAGCAACAGCCAGTGAAGACTTGAGACCTCCTACCAGCACCCACGTGAGGGAACTTGGAAGCAGCTCCTCTCCAGTCAATCCTTGAGATGACAGCAGCCCCGGCTGACATCTTGATTGCAGCCTCATGAGACCCTGAGTGAGAGGCACACAGCTCAACCTGTAGCCTGGATTCCTGACTCAGAGAAACTGAGATAATAAGTGTTTGTTGCCTTATACCATTAAGTTTCAGGTAATTTGTTATACAGCCGTAAATAACTAACAGATCCTGCTATGAGCATAGCACAGAAATCTGCAATCAGCACCAACAATGAGCATAAATAAGTACTCTTTCTTTTTATTAATAGTTACACAGTTGAAATGCAGTTGAGCAAATGTGAAGCTCTTTCTACACTAATTGGGTATAGCAGATGCTCTTCACGGGTAACATACCCATTCTCCAGGTGCTGGAAACAGTGAATACTGATGGCTTAGAGCTTCTTCCCTCATTGGAATTTATCTTAGTTTCAAGGAACTATCTTTTCTAAGATTACATCATCATCCAGGGAATGGCTGTGGACATGACTGATTAATGTAAAAACACAGGAGCCTGGCCCCCTTGTCTCAGTAGGGACAACTCAGAAGACCAGCCCAATCCTGAGCTTCCTGTGGGGTCATCTGAGACTCCTATTATAATTGCACTGGGGTCAGCTTTTCTGTCTGCCCAATATTGCTCCTCACTTCCTTACAGGTTCACCTTCTAAAAGGATGGCTTAGTAAACCTTCTACATACAACTCCTGATATATTCTGGAGAATTCAATTTAAAGCATTGTGTTTCTAGTTAAATTCTTCTCTGAGGTCATTGTGTGATAAAATCTTCCTAAGTAAATATTTTTTCTCCCAATAAGCTCATTGGCTTTTATTATATTCCCGGGGTAAAACCCAGTTCAACCTTCCTTATCACCATTAGCATGACCTCTTCCTTGCATGCCTACAGCTCAAGCTTGGCACTGACCAGTGAACATCACACAGTTGGGGAGATAAAGAGGGCTAGTGGCCTCAGCCACTTGTTTGTAAAAATCACTGAGCCTTTTCAGTCTCCAGAGATGTTCTTATAGTTCAAGTCACATCTGGCAAATGAAGTAAAGACAGCTCACACCATGCTTGTCTTGGCTGTGCTGGAGAAGCCCCCGACCAGATCGTACATCCCAGCAGGACTTTTGTTACACTAAGAAAAAAGAATGTGGGCGATTGTTCTTTTCTCCTTGAACCTCCTGCTGTTTAAGTCGGTGGATGTCTGCCTCCAACTTAGGCAAGCAGCCTTATTTTCTCAAGCAGATTTTGTTACAGACAATATAAGATCATCTCTCACCTTTCTGAATGAGAATAAGAATAAAATGAAAATTGGAAAGCATAAATATATTTTTTGAATACTAACCCACTGAATGCTTATAATACTCCAAAGATCTCTAAAAATTATCCCTATTCAGCAAGTGAGGAAACTGAAGTATGATTAGCTTGGATAAGGTCTCACGAACCAACATGATCTGAGAAAAATGATTCAATACTAAGATATAATGCAAATAGTCAATGTACCATTTCAAAATACCACCTGAACATTGTCTGATGGGCCCGCCCAAAATTATTTAATGCTCTAAGGTGAGTTTTGGCAAACTATGACACATTAGCCAAATCTGACCTTTAGCATGTTTTGTAAACAAAATTTTATTGGAACATAGCCACATTCATTGGTTTATGTATTTTCTATGGCTACTTTTGTGCTGTATTGGTAAATCTGAGTGGCTGCAATAGAGGCTACACAGCCCACTAAGTCTTAGATATTTTTACTATCTGGATTTTTATGGAAAAGCTTTGCTGTCCTCTGTTTGCATTATTATTTGCTACGGACTATGGACCAGTCTCAAAAATACCTGTACAAGATTTGAGTTGTGAAAAAAAAAAAGATAACTCCAAAAGTTCCAGGCTTTTTGCCTATGGAATATTAACCAGGGTTGAAGCAAAGCTAGCATTTTTATCCCAGAATTGTTTTAGTGCCTATATGTATCTTTAGTCTCTCAAAATCTCTTTTAACCACTTTTACCACCTTACTGTTTCCTTTATTAGTAAAATTAATTTTTGAGTCATGCACACTTTTGTTTATGTATGTATGTATGTGTGTATGTATGTATGTATGTATGTATTTATTTATTTGAGACAGGGTCTTGCTCTGTCACCCAGGCTGGAGTGCAGTGGCATCATTTCGGCTCACTGCAGCCTGGACCTCCCAGGCTCATACCATCCTCCCCCTTAAGCCTCCCAAATAGCTGTGATCACAGAAACGTGCCACTGCACTGGGCTAATTTCTTTTTCTTTTTTTCTTTTTTTAAATTGCATTTTAGGTTTTGGGGTACATGTGAATAACATGCAAGATTTTTGCTTAGGTACACATGTGGCGGTGTGATTTGCTGCCTTCCTCCCCTTCACCTATATCTGGCATTTCTCCCCATGCTATCTCTCCCCAACTCCCCACCCCC
>NW_016107346.1:1664965-1692499 GCF_001604975.1 Cebus imitator
TTTGATTTGCATTTCTCTAATGACCAGTGATGATGAGCATTTTTTCATATGCTTGTTGGCCTCATGTATGTCTTCTTTTGTAAAGTGTCTGTTCACATCCTTTGCCTACTTTTGAATGGGCTTGTTTGTTTTTTTCTTGTAAATCTGTTTTATTTCTTTGTAAATTCTGGATATCAGCCCTTTGTCAGATGGGTAAACTGCAAAAATTTTTTCTGCACTGTGCTAATTTCTTATTTTTTGCAGAGCTGGGGTTCTCACTCTGTTGCCCATGTTCATCTTGAACTCCTAGGCTCAAGTGATCCTCATGCATCAGTGTCTCAAAGTGCTGGGATTACAGTTGTGAGCTACTATGCCTGGTCCTCACTATTTGTATTAGATAATTAAGTTTGTGAAGAATATACCTTGACATAGACCTGTGATTTGAAGAAAAACAATAGAGTATATGTTTTTAAAAACCTCTTTCTATTCTTTTGGTTCTTCATCTGTGGAAATTAAAAAGTAGACATGTTGATGAACCTTTCACAGTAATGTTAAAATGCAAGAGCCAGAGATCACAAAGATTGTTTCCCGTTCAGTGGAGTGTGAGTTATTTGGGCAAGGGCTCTTATGTAACTCTAATAAACACATCTTAACAAATAGCTTCATTCAATGATGGAGAAAAAATAAGCATGTTTCCATTCAAGCCCTAGCAAGCAGGTATTGATTTGGAAGAGAAACTGAATGGCTCAGCTCTATTTGTTGTTTTATTTTCTACACTCAGAATATTACCAGGGTTCACCTGGATGAGGAAAAAAAGCCTTTTGAAAAGAGGCCACTTTCCTGCAAGCTACTTGTCACTGAACAATGTTAGGAGTTTAGGAGACAGCAGGTCAGATGAATCTTCTCACAGCAAAGGCTCTTTTTAATTCACCTTTGACCAGAATCAGATGAAATGTAATTGTCCTCTTTTGCAAAATCAGTATTATAATTCTTCCATTGCAAATCTTTGAAAAATCTAAACAATATATTCAAATGGAGTTTAATAGGTGTTCACTAAGTATCAGTACTGCATATCCTTCCACAAGCCCCTCACTTTTAATTGGGTTATATCATGTATACAAATATGTACCGTCTTAGTACGTGGGAGCAAATTTAAGTTTAGCAGGAGTTCTAAAATACACTTTAACAGAGAACTTAGGGGCAATCAGAGGTTTTTCCTATTCTGCCAGGAAGATCTCTTAGGTGGTAGCATTCTTGTTCTATTAATTCTAAGATAGCATGCATGTCTTAGCACATTGATGGGTTCCTGGCCAATTAAAGTCTTAAGACGGACTATGAAAACTCTTCCATTCTCCCCTTTCGTTCATAGAGTGAATTTTTATATACTCCATTAGCATGCATAAATCTATTAAAGTTGTCACTCTCAAGTCATCCGCAGAATAAAAATGATTCCAAACTAACGCAAACTCTCAGCATGTGCTCACCTGTGTGTTACTGAAATGCAAACACCCATAAAGCCTCTTTTTTTGTCCTGGGCCATTTTTTTGCATATATTGTTGACTCTTTAATTGCTAAAAGGACTTTCTTGCACCTCCTTTCTACTTGACAGGAACATATGAACCAGTGAAATATATGGCAATTTCTATGTGGTTCTTTTTGTCCATTTCAGCTTTTGTCTCAAAGGCAGTGTGCTAGTTTGTAATATCACTCTGCAAGTCCATTTCTTTGCACCATACAACAGGAGACCAAAAGTCTCAGAGATTTCTTCCTAAGCCATGTTCTCAAGGCCCTGGTGAGAGGTGAAGCTGCCTAAATGCCTAGAATGCGTATTCTCACTGCCTGGGTGTTTTTCACTCTAAAGGCTTTTGACCTAGCCTTCTATGCCTAGGACTAGTAAAATCCACATCCCAGGAAAAATGCTAGTGATTCCTATCTTGAAATTGCTTCTCAGTGAGAGTGGGGGAAGGAAGCTAAGTTTTCTTGATTACCTGCCAGCTACTTAACACATGTTATCTCATTTTATATCCACACATCCCTGTGAAGTAAGTTATTATTATCTCAGGTTTGTAGGTCAAGAAACAAAAATTCAGAGGGTTAAAGGAACTTGTCCTGAATCCTAGCTGGTAAGAGGCAGAGATACTAAACTATGTTGCTTCAGCAAATACACTTTCAAGAATCCTATAGTTGCTTCCAAATCTCAGAACTGAATCCTTCTTAAATTTCCATGATTAGAGTTGTATTTAATTGTACACTCTGTACGGTTAATATCCATTAAGGAATATGAATATCGCCCAGTCACTGGATGTAATATTAACAACAGTGTTTTAGAACTTGCAGAAACCTTAGGAATTGTCTAATTCAACCTCTTTGTGTTACATAAAATCATCCATGACTTGTTCAAATGTATTGAAAAAATAAAATTTCTGATTCAATAAAGTTGTCAGGAACACAGCTGATGACTGTTTTCAAGTCAACCTTTTCTTGCCAGTTGAATTCTTCTAAAACCAGAGCAGAGTATTTCGGCCCAGATTGTGATTACAGCCCAGCTTGTATAATAGTAGTTCTGGAAAATAGGTATTTGTGAATTCAGCCTTTCCATTCATATATGAAGCAGAGAACATGTGTGGCCTGAGATGTAAGTTTTTTCAGAAATTGGCCATGGAATCTCTTTGGTTAGTATGTGTTGGAATAGGTGTGTACATCCACACGTGCTATGGGGAATTTTATTAGGTTTTTTTCTGAATCTACCAGAGATCCTGCCTCAGTCAGGATTTCTCATCAATAAAATGTACTTTAAATTTTAACTCATTACTTTAAATATTTATTTTATTTATAAGATAATATTTATATTTATTTATAAAATAATATTTATTGAAAAAATACTAAAATAAAATAAATAAAAGTAATTCATTACTGCTTTAAATTTTAAATCTCATCAATGAAATTAATGTAACCCTGCCCAAACTCTGTTTTTCATTTGTCCCATTCCCTCTGCCCTTTCTCTTACCTTCTGAATTATATCAAAACATGTCAAAAAGTATTTACTCATATTTCTTTATTTTCAAATTCAGTATAAGCAACTTTTTTTTTTCAGGTCTAAGCTAATTTTAATGGGCTTTACCCTTTTTGGTTGCCCAAGTTCTACATTAATACTCTACTCTTGGTAGATCTCTTCCAGGAATTTGGAGACTGAATGCTGTAGGGGGTCTGATCCGAGTTATCCAATGGGAATAGAGAGAGAATGAGTTTAAATAAAAGGTTAATGAGGTTTATTGTCAAATGTCTAAAACTGAGGGGATGCTTTGAAGGAGAGTATAGAGGGGTGGGGCCTTGGGAGATTTTCTGGGATGACAATAATCCTTGAAGATGGGAAGGAAATTGCAAAATCTGCTTGACTGTTTTGGACACAGAAAGAAATAAAACATAACTTTGCAATGAAATGCCATGTTATGTTCAGGGCCAAATTATGATTACAAGATAATCACTAATATATTTGTAACAGTGGTGGCCTTGAAGTAGAACTAGAAGATGAGGGATTTGGTGTGAGACGGATACTTATTTCTGCTACATAACTTTGGCAGATGATTTGTGTTTTTAATATATAAACATATTACTTTTTCCAATAAAGGAAAACAAAGTTATATTTTTACAGAAGAATAACCACAGTTGTAACAGTAGGAGATGTGAGAGCAAATAAAAATATACCCCAAAAGAAACATCACTGGTTAAACATGAACAGTAAATTGCCAAAGGGTGATACTCACAGCCTTCCAATCCTTCACAGCGTCTTAAAATTTGCCTTGTGGGAGCACACTGCACCCAGGGATATCAGCATCTATGATTGAACTTTAAGCATGTATGAGGTACTCTAAGGCATTGAAATATTAAGTTTTAGAAAACATGACACATTCTCAATACAAAATGATATTCAGAAATACATGATACTTTAGTAGGTCAGAGAAAAAGGAGCTCAAATCTAAGAGGGAAGGCCCATAATGTTTGTGAAACCACAGAGACAGAATTTAAATAAGCCCTTGAGGATTGGAGATGTCAGAGCATGTGGGTGGAAGGAATCCAGCCTTTGAGGGCATGACCCCCACAGCAAGATGTGTAAGAACAAGATGATGATTTAGATTCCTATTGGGCTACTTTGGAATAGATTGATTTTTAAAGTCAAAAATACTTCTTGGGGCTAATTTGGAGTTTTGAAGAGGGAACTGAATGTCAATGATGGAATTTGAATGAAACTATGCATAGATTGGGTCATGGGAGAAATGTAACCACAGTTGTATTATTGGTTTGATTATTTTGTCTCCCATGTGCAGGAGAGCTTGGAGAAAAAGCAAGTAGAAGCTTGGAGGAAAATTCCTCTTTTCAGACAAGTAATTCGGGTTCAGTTACTTAAGGGGGCATTTGGGGAAGATGAAGGAGGAGAGGCGGAGTTCTAGGCCCCTAAATCCTGTCTCAATAACAGCAGCAGTGACACTTTTACTTGTCAAATGTGTTGGATTTCTACCTGATATGTCATTTACGGAAAGCATTGTTTCCCTAAAGGTGTTAATAAATCCATCATCTGAATATGAGCCCATCAGAGTCTGACCTAAGCTGGAAATAGGGTGATGGAAAGAGATAGTTTTGGAATACATTGAGGAAACATGAAAACTCAGCAGGATTTTGTGACTGACTGGACATATAGTATAGGAAGAGAAGCTATCAAATATGACACTAAGGAATGCATTAATGTCTTTTGGTGGCCATTTTGATCTGTATAAGATTTATGTGGTGTTAGAACATCCAGCGTAAATGTCTTCCAGAAATTTGAGAACATAAAATGAAGCCAAGAAGACACTTGTGGGCAAAAGACATAATTTAGAAATCTTCAGTAGGAAGGATCATGAATACACAGGAAATGGCTTTCAGAGAGAGATGAATGAGAAGATCACAATAATGGCCATAGTTGAAATACATTGAACACATACATGCCAAACATTATACATGGATAGTTTCACTTGACATTATTATCATTATCCGTATTATCACTAGGATATGTATATTGTGATGTTTTTATTTTATAGCTGAGAAGCTGTGGCACAGAGAGGTAAAAAAATAATGCCCACAGTAACAGAGACATCAATCAAGGCATAAGACTAAATCTAAGCAGTCTGGCTCCAGAGCTTGTATTTTCTCAGAGGGGAGGTGCAAGAAGCATTTTTAAATGGCATAGGATAAAGTGGCCAAACAAAGTCCAAGAATCTGGATACTACCAGTGAAGCAGAAGGCACTCCAGGTGTCTGTTACAGAGCTGTGGCTTTCATGGCAGTGTTGTTTACTATAATAAGAAAATGGACACACATTAAGTGTCTATCAGCTAGAAGACTGGTAAAATAAAATGTGACATACGTTCAGTGGAGTATTATGTCACCATAATAAAAAAGATGAGGCATGTCTGTATTGTTGAAGCAGATTTGTACACTTGGCATGCTGATAAGTGAGAGCAACAGACACATCATCTCAATTTTAAATGATACCATTTATGTAAATCATATAGATGTTGTTTCTTTAAGGACTAAAAAATATATCTGGGAAGATGATCTTTAAAATGTTGAAAATGGTTACCTAGTTATTTAGGGATGAAAGGGGTGATGATTAGAGAAATTTTGATGGTTCTCGCATTCTTTTTATTTTTTTCTGTATTGTGTGAACTTTCTAAAATCACTACAAATTTGCTAAGTAACAAAAACTTAACAAAGCTATTTTAGCTTTAAATCGAGAATGGTCAAGTGCATTAAATGTTGCAGGGACATCAAGGAACATGAAGACTGAAGGGAAAGAATTAAACTTGCTTTCACTTTAGACAGTGTTCCTCCTTCTCCAGTGAGCTGGAACCAGTCAATTAGCCATTTATTCCCCTACTTTCCAGTTCTTCTTCTGTGAAAAATAGCAATAAAACTTAGAACACAACCCTATTCATGGGAAAGCCAAGACACAAATGACCTCAGCACTTTGAAAAGGACACTTATGACAGAATCCAGGAGTCAGAGAATATGTCTTGTAAGGTTCCCATTCAGATGATGCAATTTCCCAGGTGTAAACTTTTGTCTGGTTGGTCTGGTGTGTGTGTGTGTTTGTGTGTGTGTGTGTGTGTGTGTGTGTGTGTGTGTGTGTGTGTTAACTTTTTATCCCCCTCTGGTCACAGTACAAAGACATTTGATGATCAGACAGTAGACAAAGTGAAAGAATTTTCAGCAGATCCCAAAACCATCAATTGTTTTGTAGGACCTCCAATCATCTTGGTCTCAGCAAATATGCCTTCTTGCCTTAAAATCAACTTTGCCAGCTCTGTTTACCAAAATCAATCAGTGTGCTCAGGGTGTTCTCACATTTTACTTCTGAGCTAAATACTATTTGATTCTTAGATCCCATTTAAATTACAGTTTAGAACTATAAAATGTGTTGATTAACATCATTAGAGAAAATCTTAAAAGAGCTCCATTAACTGTGATATGTGCCAGAAGATACACACAAAATAAAGTGTGGGCTCCTTTAAGCCCATTAACCACAGCTCCAGAGAAAAAAGGATTGGTGTAGGAATTGGATATTATGAGATAAAAGCTCTTTTACCTCAAGGGAATGTCAACATTGCAATCTAGAACCAAATGACATACTACCATTACAGGCAAATGCCCTTTTTAGGGACTAACGGATCACTTTTGATTTTGCTTTTCTTATTGTTATATTAAATTTCAAAACCTATTGCTATTCATTCAACCAGATAAAGTTATTTCATAAGCAACATTTGTGGGAGCTCGTCAAACACAGATAGCTTAGTAATCAGCTTTCTAGATTTATGAGAAGGGGCTGTCATGTTATAGCTTAGAGAAGTATTTCTCTCAGGGGGGGAAAGTATTTCAGTATTTGGGCCTGATATTCTCTTAGTCCAAAAAGTGGAAGGATTTTCAGCAGATCCCATATTCATGAATGGTTTTGAAGGGTTTCATGAGTATGAGAAAGAGATTCATCTACCAGGCCCATAGTCCTACCTGACAATCATCCACTATGTTTAATACATATTTTATAATATAAATTTGCCATTATTTATAAATTAGCTAGGTTGTAGCTCCCAGAGAGCACATTTTTTTTCCTTTTATATAGCCTGATTCCTAGAGTCTTTTCTTTTCTACTAGGCTTGTTGAGATTTGAAAACACATTAATAGAACCTGTAGGAACAGCAGTTAGGCCAAAAAGCTTGACTGAGTCATCCAACATTTCATCTCATATCATTAACACTATGAAGTAAAGTCCGGGTTTATACTCATACATTGGCTCTTGCCTTTATATATTTGGTTCTCCCTTCATTTTTTTAAGTTGGTTATTCTTGAACATATTTGGAATACCACTGAAAAATTCCAAGGCATACTTTATGTCTCATTCATGCTTTAGTCAGGTGACATGAAAGGATAGATTGTTCAAATTTTTGAACACGCTATCATTTTTAAGGTACTTACATGGAATTTGGCATTGGAATTGATGTTACAGAATGAAATGGTTATATTATGCATAATATTTACATGTGGTTAATTGATAAAATGTGTCCTGTGTAGCTCGTGATGTTTCGGACCCCATGTTCAGAGCCTCTCGGGTCTAACACTGCTAACTTGCCTCTCTTGGCTTCAGTAAGCACAAATCTTTCTGGGTGTGGTGAGGGAGGTAAAGATTCTCTTGTTCTCAGCCAGGGATTGCCACTGTGCCTTTCTTGTTCCACTCAACTGCAAAACACACTGGGGATTTCCATGATTTTCCTGATACCTCAAGGAAATGGGTCAAAGAACATTTTCTCATGTCTCTTCTTCATTTATGCTATCCACATTTCCGTTCCAGATTCTACCCTAAATGGGAAGACACACACTCAACATACACATTTTCACAAGCTGTTAGTCTATCAACCTTTGCAAAGAGATTAATTCTTTTATCACATGCTGGTATTTAAGATTTACTAATATTAAGGCTAATGTCATGTTAAGGCATTGCTAATGCTTTTGTAGTGATTGTCAAACAACAAGAAGATAATTTTTCATTTTCTGAAATATACTGTGACTCAGGCTTTATGTATATATATATATATATATATATATGCACATATATATATCTTATTTAATTCTTATGCAGGCAGCAAACATTAGGTATTTGATGTGGTTCAGAGAGGTTGACTCCAGAGTATGTTGCTAAAGATTGACAGAACCAGAATTGTGGGTCTCCAGAGCCTTGATCACTGACACTTCCTTATGGTATGGTTTTCCTTTATATTGTGTCTTTAAATTTTGAAAAATAAACTCTTGTTCAAAAAGGAATAAAGAATGGAATACTTCTGATCACCATTCATCCCTACCATATTATCCAATGCTTGATTCATTTCTCCCTTTTGACCTTCCTCCATCAGCTCCTACTTTCCCTACTCCAAACCTCCCTCCTTTCCTTCCAAACCTATTTCCCTTCCTCTTCCCCTCCCCTCCATCTCTCCCTTCTTATCTCTTTTCCTTCTTTCCATCCTCTATCCTTCCCTCCCTCCCCCATTCCTCTTTCCAACCTTCAGTGTCCCATATCTCCAGTGCGCCATGCAACACTATTCATGCATGCATGCACACACAGACACAGACACACACACACACACACACAAACATACACACATCATTTACAGGGTATTTAGAATATGCCAAGTAGTGTGCTATGCTCATTATATGAGAAAATTTATTTAATTATCATGGCACCCTTTCCTTTATTACATGTATGGAATTTGACCCTCAAAGATTAGGTAACATCCCAAAGCCAAGTAGTGTGTGATAATGCCAGAATTTGAACACCAAAAATTTGACTCTTGATCCTTCAATCTGAATGTTGTACTATACTTCAAAATTTTCACTAGGCAAAAATGAAGTAACTGTAAAGTAAAATGGTGAGATACTGGTTTCTCAACACCATCTTCCCACTCAGGTTAAATAAGCATAGGTTAAAAAAAAACTATAGTATTTGATACTGGTGAATGTGCAATGATTCAGAAATTTTTACATTATGGGGAGGGCAGCTGGTGCAGTATTCTTGGAAAATAGTTTAATACTATATCAAGAGCACTTTAAAACTCCATGTGGTTTGGTCTAGTCTTTTCCCTTTCAGGAATCTATTCTAAGAAACAAGTTTAAAAAATACACATAAAGATTTCTCTACTGAAACACTATTTTGAGCAAGAAAAACAAGAGGAGGCAATGTAAATATTTATCAATGAGGTAAATCATTAAGTATAATGCCGCCATTAAAATAATATAGTTTTAACCTTTTTATTATTATATGTGGCATACTTACAGAAATGTCCACAAGAACTGAAGGTACAACTTAATGATTTATTGTAAAGACAATACTCATGTATCCATTATGCAGGTCAAGAAATGGACCAACATTCCAGAAGTCCCCCACCTTTCTGATCAGAGCTACTTCTGAACTTGGTATCATTCGTTCCTTGCTTTCTGACTAAGGATTACACCCCTAAACAAGGTAGCTTTAATTTTTCTTGTTTTTGAGCCCTATATAAATGAAATCCAATCTGTATGTATTCTATCATGTTGGGCTGTTTTTATTCACTATTTATTTGTCCATTCTACTGTTGATTCAGTATGGGTGATATACAAGTTTTGAACCATAACATGCCAGTGTGAATATTCATGAATGTCTGTCCTGGTGCACTTGAACACACAGTTTTGTATTTGCATTACTATCTATCACCATTCCATTACTTGATCATAGGTACATCTTCAACTGGACTACATGCTGACAATCTATTTTTCAAAGCAACTGTATCCATTTATTCTCCCACCAGCAGGATTGTAAAGTTCCTTCAGCTCAAATCTCTTGCCAAATCTGTGTACTATTATTAAGGGTCTATTTAAGTCTTTTGGTTTCGTGGGCTGGTTTTCTTTTCTTTATTAGTCTGCGGGTGTTCTTTATACATACTTAATGCAAGTCGTTTTGGCTGTGTGAATTGAAACATCTTCCAGATGTGATTTGCCTTTCCACTCTCTTAATAGTGACTTTTGATTAATCAAAATTGTTCATTTTGATATAGCATATTTATCACTTTTTCATTTTTCTTATGTTAAAAAATCATTTCCTCCTATATTATTAGGAAAATGTTACTTATATTGTCTTCTAAAATATCTACAACATTTCTCTTCAATTTATGACTATGCTACAACTTAATTTTTAAGAATAGTGAGAGGTAGGAATTCTAAATCATTTTTTCCCATGTAGATACCCACCTGTTCAATGGCCTCCACTAAAAAGATAACCACTTTCTTACTAACCTAGAGTGCCACTTTTATAAATAAAGTGTGTTTTCAGATTTTCTATTTTCCATCATTAGTTTGTCAATCCACATCTTAAGGCTAATAATATCCTTAACTCTACAAATTCTATAAAATGCTACCCAACCCTAGCCCAAATATGAAACCTCGTCCTAGTTTTAACTTTAATCCTAATCCCAACATGAATTCTCACCATTAACCTAATAATCGTTCTAGTACTAAACACTAAAACTAACACTAGTCTTAAAACTAGCAAATTGATAACACTAGTCTTAAATCTACCCTAGTCCAAATTAGATCTATTCTAAATACAAACCCTCCATCTAAAGCTAACCTCAACCTAAAGATAATGGGAGACCCAGTTCCTTACTTCCAGTCTAAACCTAACAGTTACTGTAACTCGATTCCTATCTATAAAACTAACTCGAACTTTCTGAAATGATTGAAACTTTATAGTCCTATATAAGGTCAATTTTTATAAATTTTCCATGTAGATTGAAACAAATGTGTATTTTTCAATTGTTGGGTGTTGTGTTCTACATATGGCTATTGAGTCAAAATTTTGAAATATATTATTCAAATTTTCTCTTTAGCAATATGATCAAATATTAATCATGTTGTTAAATATTAATCATATTGTTCAAATTGTTTGCTCTTTGTCTAGTTTTTCTACCTGAGAAATATGTGTTAAAATGTATGATTTTAGCCCTGAGGTATCCACTGTACTTACCCTATGTTGGGTAAAAATTTGCTATTTGACCTTCTCAAATTTTCAGTCTCTGTGTGTGTGTGTGTGTGTGTTTGTGTGTGTGTGTGTTTTGGAGGAAGGAGAAATAGAAATCCTCACAATTTAATGGATGCACAGAGTCTTAGACAGTTTAGATGCTAGAGCAGAATACCAGAGACTGGATGGCTAAAACAATAAGCATTTATTTATGATAGTTCTGGAGCCTAGAAATCTAAGATCTGGGTGCTTAGATGGAAGAGCTGCTTTTTATTTCAGAACTGTCAGTCGCCATGTGAACAAGTGTGGCCTACTCAAATGAATAAAGAGACCACATGGGGGCAAAGCAGAGGCTATCCATGACCAGCCAGCCCCCAGGCAGACACCAAACCGTGAGCAAGCTCAACCAATATCAGCAGAATTGTTTTCCTAGCCTATACCTGACTACACATGCAGGAGGAGCCCAGGTGAGATCAGTCCAGACTGACAATCCACCGAATTATGAACAATGATAAATGCTTATTGTTTTTAGCCACAGAATTTTGCAATGGTTTATGATGCAGTATCGTACAACTGATACAATAATCCTATCTCAATGAGCTTTTGTGGTATTTTGAAATAGAACTCACAATTTAATGGATGCATGGAGTCTTAGACAGTTTAGATGCTAGAGCAGAATACCAGAGACTGGATGGCTAAAACAATAAGCATTTATTTATGACAGTTCTGGAGCCTAGAAATCTAAGATCTGGGTGCCATTATGATCAGGTTCTTGGTGAGGGCCCTTCTGGTTCACAGAAAACCATCTTTTCCTTGTATCTTCACGTGGCAGAGAGAGAGAGAGAGAGAGAGAGAGAAAGAGAGACAGAAAGAAAGAGAGATCTCCTGCCTATTCTTATAAAGGCACTAATCTTATCATAAATGCTCCCAAGGGCTCTATCTTCAAATTCCATCACACTGGAAATTATAGTTTCAGCATATGATTTTGAGGGGACACAAACATTCAGTTTATAGCAAATAGATTCCTCACAAATATACTTACATTTGCAAATCTGCCCTCTTCACAACATGTGCATCAGTGGCTGGACTTTTGCCTATCTCACTCTGAAAATTTAAGGCCATTCAACTATCCACTTCAGAAAACAACCATCCAGTTAGTTAGATCATGTTTACTATGCTACCAACCGCTATTCCAAGTCCTAACTTAGAAAGTCCCATTTCACGCTGTAAGAATTGAAGGCTATTTTCCACAGACCTCAAGATCCTTGAAGAACATAGTTTTAACTTTAAGGTTTCACCTGTGTCATATTCTAACATTGCACATAGTTTTTGGAAACTGACTTCTCCCTTTTAAACTAATGAAAGACTCCAACAAATCAGGAGCCGTATGCTTTATTGGGTGGTAGTAACATTTTAAAATATGTTAATAAAAAATACTAAGAAAAAGAAGAAAAAAGAAACTCAGTTAAATATTTAATGTCACTTCTAACAATTGTTTCCATTTCTTGGAAAAACTCCTAGTATAATAATTGAAGCAAACATTTTCATCATAAATGCATTTATTATTTCCACATGGCGTGTGTATGCATAGTATGTGCAATTATGTTTGCTTTCAAATTAGAAATGCTTTAAATCTCACACAAGGAGTCATTTCTCTTTCATCAGGGGGCCCTGCCAGCCAGAATTTTCTCACAGAAACTGGAAAGAACCAAAGCAGCCCTACAACGTTATTCCTTGGAGAATTAGGGTCATGTCTTTGGTACTTTCATAGTTTCTTTTATTTTTTATTTTTTTAAACCATAAAGGAATGTGTCTGTGTCTGAGTCAGTGGATTTCCATATCCGTAACCATCCATCTTACTTTCTATTTTCCAAGTTGCCTTAGTCCTTCAAGGGTATTTCTCTGTTCCCTGTTATGCCTACCAACAGAGAACCTATTTGTGCCAGATTCCTTTAGACACAGCTTCGATGGTCTTGCCAGAATAAAAGGCATTGTCTCATGCACTTACCTCTGAGTGAACAGAGTGATGGATCACTACTCTGAGGAAACAGGATAAGGACCATCACTCTGCAGCTACACTTGAGTTCAGGGGCCCACTGGCTTCAAGTTACAGGACCTTTCATTTGGACCCTTGTGACCTTGGAGTTCTTCAACTGGATTTTCCTATTTGTCAAAGAACGGTAATGCCTGTATGGCAAGATTGTTCTGACGATGAAAAATAGCATTCTTAAATTGATATAGAAATCAATAAAATATGATTATTTTTAAATAGCAATAATAGTTTTGCAGATGTAGGGAGACTTATTTTCTTTTGTATATCTTTTATCAAGAAGACATTTATTTCCTGGGCTACACTTTGAAATCTGTGGCTTCACTAAGTTGGCTAACACTGTAATTGAAGAATGGAAGTGATTTCAGAGGTGGCTGGCATCACACCTGGGGTTCTGGACAAATTTTACCATTCTAGAAACCCTCTTTCTAAGGACTTCACCAAGCTTCTCACCAGTAGTATCTGCCCTTCAATCTACTACTTTTCCACCTTCTATTCATTCTGTAGTTGTATGCCTGCACTGAACCACTTACCTGGCAAAATTATGAATGTAATCCAAATTTCTAAGCCCAATGGATGGGTTTTATTTTCTGATCTAAGCTTTCCTATTTGACAAATGATCATTATTTTTAAAACAGTTTTTAAGCATAGGGTTCAGTGGGACTAAGTATGTTCACATTATTATGTAACCATCACCACCATCCATATCCAGAATTTTTTTTTACTTCACAAAACTGAAGCACTGTACCCATTAAACAGTAGCTACCTACTCACCTTTCCCTTAAGGTTCTGGCAACCACCATAATTTCTATCTCCATAAATTTGACTATTTCAGGCATCCTACAAGTAGAATTATGTAGCATTTGTCTTTTTGAAACTATCTCATTTAACTAAGGATAATATCTTCAAAGTTCATCCATGCTATAGCATGTGTTAGAATTTCCTTTCCTTTTATGGCTGAATAATATCTTAAACTATTTTGATTTTGTTCCTTGTGCACTTGATGTCATATTCAAGAAATCATTGCTAAAGCCAATATCATAAAGTTTTTTCTATGTTTTCTTCTCAGAGATTTACAATTTGAGGGACGGTTTATTTCTTAACTCTATTCCATTTTATTGTTCTATATGCTTGTCACTTTTTTGATTACTGTAACTTTGTAGTAAGTTTTAAATTAAGAAGAATTAGACTTCCAACTCTGCTGTTCTTCTTTTAAAGATTATTGAGCTGTTTAAGGTCTCTTGAAATCCCATATATATTTTAGGACTAAATTTTCTATTCTATAAAGTGTGTCATTGGAATTTTGGTAGTGATTGCATTGAATCTGTGGATCACTTTTTGTACTTTTGCCATCTTACCAAGATGAAGTCTTCCAAGCCATGTTCATGTGGTGTCTGCCCATATATTGGTGTCTTTGTCTTCCTTCAATCAACATTTTGTAGTTTTCTGTGTATTTGTCTTTTTCTTCCTTAGATAAGTTTATTTCTAAACACTAATTTTTGTTCTATTATAAATAAAATTGTTCTCTTAATATTTTTCAGTATATAAACACACAAATATTTTTTGTGTGTTGATTATGTGTCCTGCAATCTTGCTGAATTATTTTATTAGTTCTAACATTGTTGTGTGTGAAATTTTTAGAGTTTTCTACAGAAAATATTATGTCACCTAAAGATCATTATACTTCTTATTTTCCAATTTGGATTCCTTTTACTTCTTTTTCTTATATAAGAGCTCTGACTCTAACTTGCAGTACTATGTTGAATAGAAGAGGTGAAAGCAGGTGTCCTTCTCTCATTCCTGGTCTTAAAGGAAAAGCTTTCAGTCTTTCATCTGTGGGCTTTTCATGCAGATAGCCTTTTGAAAATACCTAGTTGATTGCAAGGTTTTTTTTAATCATGAAAAGGTATTGAATTTTGTCAAATGCTTTTTCTGCATCAATTGAAGGGTGTGTGTGTGTGTGTGTGTGTGTTCGTGCGCGCGTGCCCATGTCTGTTTTCCTTCTGTTAATGTTGTGTGTTACATTAGTTGATTTTCACATGTTGATCCACCCTTGCATTCCAGAGATAAATTCTACTTTGTCATAACATATAATCCTTTTAATAGGTTGAAGAATTCTGTCTGATAGTATTTTATTAAAATTTTTTCTATCACTATTCTTTATAAGTATTGACTTTAGGTGTCTTTTTCTGTAGTGTCTTTGTCTGGCTTTAATATGATAATACTGGCTTCATAGAATTAATTAAGAAATATTCCCTTCAGTTCAGATTTTTAGAAGAGGTTTAGAAGCATCAGTGTTAATTTTTCTTTAAATTATTGTTAGAATTTACAAGTGAAGCCATATGGTCCTTGGCTTTCCTTTGCTGAGAAGTTTTGATTATTGATTCAATCTCCTTACTAGTTGCAGGTCTGCAAAGATTTTCTCTTTTGTCATGGTTCAGTCTGATAGGTTTTCTTGAAATTTGTCTTAACAGATTTTTTGACTCTCCTATCCTCCTTGTCCTATTGCCCTCTTTTACATGTAGTTGATTTTTTTTGTAGTGACATATTTTGACTCCCTTCTCATTTCCATCTGTATATTCTATAGTGATTTTCTTTATGGTTACTAAGGTGATTACATATGTCCTAAAGTTATAAAATCTATTTTAAACTGATAGAAATGTAGCTTTAATTGCATACAAAGCTCTAAACCTGTATAGTGTTGCCTTTACACTTTATGTTATTGAGATCACAACATATTTTTATGTATTGTGTATTATTTAACTTATATAATTACTTTTATGTTTTGCCTTTAAATCCTATAAAAGAATTAAAAGGCCAACTACAAATCATGATAATAATACTAGTTTTTGTATTTATTCATGTATTTACTATTACTGGAAAACTTTATATTTTCTTATGGCTTTGAATTATTATCTAGCAGTCATTTGTTTCAAATTGAAGAAATCCTTTCTGTTTGAGACACAACAAAGGTAAAGAAACTTATATACCGTTTGGAATGGTTTCAAAAGGAATGGTACCAGCTCCTCTTTTTACATCTAACTAGGATTTGGCTGTGAATCCATCTGGTCCCGGACTTTTTTTGGTTGGTGGGCTATTAATTGCCGCCTCAAATTCAGACCTTGTAATTGGTCTATTCAGGGATTCAACTTCTGCCTGGTTTAGTCTTGGGAGGGTGTAAGTGTCCATGAATTTATCCATTTCTTCTATATTTAATGGTTTATGTGCATAGAGTTGTTTGTAGTAATCTTTGATGGTAGTTTGTGTTTCTGCACAATTGGTGGTGATATCCACTTTATCATTTTTTATTGAATCTCTCTTTTCTTTTTTTTTTTAGTCTGCCTAGTGGTCTATCTATTTTGTTGATCTTTTCAAAAAATGAGCTCCTGTATTCATTGATTTTTGAAGGGTTTTTTGTATATCTCCTTCAGTTCTGCTCTGATCTTAGTTATTTCTTGTCTTCTGCTAGCTTTTGAATTTGTTTAAGCTTACTCCTCTAGTTCTTTTAATTGTGACAACAGGGTGTCAGTTTTAGATCTTTCCTTGCTTCTCATGTGGGCATTTATTGCTATAAATTTCCCTCTAGACACTACTTTAAATGTGTCCCAGACATTCTGGTACGTTGTGTCTTTGTTATCATTGGTTTCGAAGAACATCTTTATTTCTTCCTTCATTTAATTATTTATCCAGAAGTCATTCAGGAGCAGGCTGTTCAGTTTTCTCCTTCCTAACTCATTTTATAAGACCAACATTTTCCTGATACCAAAACCTGGCAGAGACACAACTAAAAAAGAAAATTTCAGGCCAATATTCATGATGAACATTGACGTGAAAATCTTCAATAAAATACTGGCAAACTGAATGCAACAGCACATCAAAAAGCTTATCCATCATGATCAAGTCAGCTTTATCCCAGGGATGCACGGCTGGTTCAACATATGCAAATCTATAAACATAATCAATCATATAAACAAAACCAAAGACAAAAGTCACACAATCATCTCAATAGATGCAGAGAAGGCTTTCGAAAAAATTAAACAGCCCTTTATGCTAAAAACTCTCAATAAACTAGGTATCTCTGGAACATATCTCAAAATATTAAAAGCTATTTATGACAAACCCACAGCCAATATCATACTGAATGGGCAAAAACTGGAAGCATTCCCTTTGAAAACTAGCACTAGACAAGGATGCCCTCTCTCACTATTTCTATTCAACATAGTATCAGAAGTTCTGCCCAGAGAAATCAGGCAAGAAAAAGCAATAAAGGGTATTTGATTAGGAAAAAAAGAAGTCATATTGTCTCTATTTGCAGATGACATGATTGTATATTTAGAAGACCCCATTGTCTCAGCCCAAAATCTCCTTAAGCTGATAAGCATCTTCAGCAAAGTCTCAAGATACAAAATCATTTTGCAAAAATCACAAACATTCCTGTACACCAATAACAGACAAACAGAGAGCCAAATCATGAGCGAAGTCCCATTCACAATTGCTTCAAAGAGAATAAAATATCTAGGAATACAACTAATAAGGAAAGTGAAGGACGTCTTCAAGGAGAACTACAAACCACTGCTCAAGGAAATAAGAGAGGACACAAACAGATGAAAAAACATTCCATGCTCATGGTTAGGAACAATCAATATCCTGAAAATGGCCATACTGCCCAAAGTAATTTATAGGTTCAATGCTATTCCCAACCAGCTATCATTGACCTTCTTCCCACAACTGGAAAAAACCACCTTAATCTTCATATGGAACCAAAAAAAGCCCTGCATAGCCAAGGAAATCCTAAGTAAAAAAACAAAGCTGGAGGCATCATACTACCTGACTTCAAACTATACTACAAGGCTACAGTAATCAAAACAGCATAGTACTGGTATCAAAACAGAGATATAGACCATTGGAACAGAACAGAGGCCTTGGAAGTAATGCCACATATCTACAATCACCTGATCTTTGATAAACCGTATGAAAAGCAATGGGGAAAGGATTCCATGTTTAGTAAACAGTGTTGGGAAAACTGGCTAGCCATGTGCAGAGAGCTGAAACTGGATCCTTTCCCTACACCTTATACAAAAATTAACTCCAGATGGATTAAAGATTTAAACATAAGACCTTACACCATAAAAACCCTCAAAGAAAACCTTGGCAATACCATTCAGGACATGGGCATAGGCAAGGACTTCATGACTAAAACACCAGAAGCAATGGCAACAAAAGCCAAAATAGACAAATGGGATCTAATTAAACTCAAAAGCTTCTGCACAGCAAAAGAAACTAACATTAGAGTGAACCAGCAACCAACAGACTGGGAAAAAATTTTTGCAATCTACCCATCTCACAAAGAGCTAATATCCAGAATCTCCAGTGCCACAGTGAACATACATGTGCTTGTGTCTTTATAATAGAATGATTTGTAATCATTCCTATTTCTCCACATCTTCTCCAGCATCTCTTGTCTCCTGATTTTTTTAATGATTGCTATTCTAACTGGCATGAGATGTTATCTCAATGTGGTTTTGATTTGCATTTCTCTAATGAGCAGTGATGATGAGCATTTTTTGTCACTGGTCATTAGAGAAATAATGATTTTTACCACATAAAATGTCATTGAAAAAAGTAAACATGCCTCCTGACACAGTTCGTAGGGACTGGCTGTTTATTTAACTAGCAACGTCTTCTCCAGATGTCTGCACAGCCAACTCCCCCCCTTCTCCATGTCTCTGCCCCATATCCAACTGCTCCATGAGGCTCACTAATTAAAGTTGAAATGTGCACCTTCCCAGATTTCCTTCCTAATATTCGTTTAGTCATTGTTTTCTTTCATTTATGGCACCACATTCTAACATGATATGTCAGAACAACCCAATATGTAGTTCCCTCACCAGCAGCACCAGCAGCACCTGAGAGCTTATTAGAAATGCAAACTCTGGGGTTCCAGCCTAGAGCTGCTGAATCAGAATCACCAGAGTGGGGCACGGGAATCTGTATCTTCACACACCTTCTAGTTTCCTATATACAGTAATGTCTGTAGAAGCATTGTTTTCTGTTCTTCACTTGTTTATCACATTTATTATTCACTACCTCTCGTGACGGAATGCAAGGACAGAGTTTCTTTTGTGTATTTTGCTCACTGTTTTTAAGCACTTAGAGCCAGATCTGGCACATAGTAGGCACTCAATAAATATTTGTTAAATAAAAAATTCTCTAGTGCTTAATTTGAGAGCAAATAACTGTTAACTTTTTTAAAGTCACATTTTGAGATACAATTTATGTTGACTGAAATTTAGTCTGTTTAAAGGGATAGTTCTATGACGTAGAGCAGTTCATCACCTCCAGATACCTCCTTGTGACCCTCTGTAGCCAAACATACCACACAACATGGTGATTTTAGTTAATAACAATGTATTGTGTAGTTAAAATCTACTAAGATAGTAGATTTTAAGTGTTCTTACTAAGTATTTGAGGTAAAATAAAACATCCCATACACATACCCAGCTCCTGGTAACCAGTGATAGCTTCTGTTCCTGTAATTTTCTTTTTCCCAGAATGTTATATAAATGAACTCATGTAGCATGTAGCCCTTTGGGTCTGGCTTTGCCTCACTTAGCATACTGCATCTGTGATTCTCCATGTTGTTGCATGTATTAATAATTCCTTTTTTATTGCTGAGTAGCATTCCCTTGTAGGGATACAACACAATTTAGTTAAGCATTGTAACACAGTTTGGTTAAATGTTCACCAGTTGAAAGACTTTTGTGCTGTTTCCAGTTTTTGATAATTATTAGTAAAGTCACTATAAGCATGTATGTATAGGTACTTTTGTGAACACAAGTTTTTAGTTTCTCTTGAATAAGTACCTGAAAGACAGATTAATCATATAAAAAGTACATGGGTAGCTTTGTAGGAAACTGTCAAACTACTTTCCAGAGGGGCTGTACCATTTTGCATTCCCACCAGCAATGTTCATATGCATGGGAATGAATGTATGTGAATCTTGGTGTTTCTGGATCCCTGCCAACATTTGGTGGTGTCAGTTTTATAATAATAATGGTGATGTTGATTGTGATAATGTTGATGACAACTTTATTCTAACAGACATGTATTGTTAGCTCTTTGTGGCTTTGATTCATATTCCTAGTGGCTAATGATACTGAACATTTTTTGTACCTGAAGTATTCATGTATCTTGTTTGTTGAGTGTGGCTTTCAGATCTTTTGCCCATTTTTTTAAAAAATTGGATTGTTTATTTGTTTTATTTACTTTTTATTGTTGAATTTTGAGAGTTCTGTATCCTGACTATAAGTTCTTTACCAGATATATACTATGCAAATATGTTCTCTTAGTCTGTGGCCTGTTTCTTTGTTTCTTTAAAAATGTCTTTTGAAGAGTAAAAGTTTTTAATTTGGATTAAGACTAATTTATCATTTATTATTTTCTGGATTGTGCATTTGTGTACTGTATAGGAAATCTTTGCTTATGCCAAAGTCACAGGATTTTCTATGTTTTCTTCTGGCATTTTAAAGGTTTTAGGTTATAAATTTAGGTCAGGATCCATTAAAAAATTTTTTTTTGCATATAGATGGGCATCCAAATGTTTTAGAATGATTTTCTTAAAATACTATTAATATTTTAAAACTCAGATGCCATGAAAGATTTCAAAAGGTTTACAAAGACTTTCGTTAAATAGATTCATTGAACAGAATTAAATTTATTTATTTAGCATAACAAATAAAATGTAAACATGAACCGACAGTTCCAGTATTAAATGAGGTTTTGATAAAACTTCAAGAGATGAGTAAGACTTTTCGGAAAAGAGCAAAATGTGGAGAACACTTCAAAAGAAATTATAAAATTAACATTTTCAAAAATGAAACTTGAGAATTTTAGAAATGAAACATTAGTCAAAGCTCTTGGTGGCAAGAAAAGAATATGATCTCTTTTAAATTATATAGGATATAAATGTAGCAATGTATTCTCAATAACAGTCAGTAACTCTGGAAAGGAGACTCAAAGAGGCATCAAGGGGAGCAAGGGTTTAGCCAAGACCTGGCTCCAGGAAGGGTCACTTGTACCTTCATGGTGTTTGTACATTATCTCTGGGCAGTTCCCTGCACTGCTGCACTATGTATTTGTCCCTGTGCTGCTAAGTCACCATTCCCAGACACACTTCAGAATCACTGAACTATCAACTCTCCAATGGTTATCACAGTGACTTTCCAACCCTCTGCCATTCTATCACATTCTTCAATTCACAGTCCCAAGTAGGAGTTAGTCTCTGATTGATGATATTTCAGTGTTAAGCACAGTCTCCAGCAGACGTGAAGTGATGAAAAAAATATCCAGATACCTCTGATATTCATAGCAGTGAGATTCCTCCTGAATATAAAGCCATTTGATCAATTCAAAACTAAAACCCCACATTTCCTAATTTTGAAACCCCAAATGCCCTAATTTTGCAAGAAAACTGCATTAAAATACAAATCCCATTGAGACTCTATAATAAGAGAAGGCTTACCTAAAACAAATTTAATAGAGCCAAAGTATAGCCCATTTGACTTAATCCCCATCAAATGTTACTCTGGGAAGAGACTAGCTAGGTTTTTTTCCACCAAAGCATTGCCAGTTGCTCAAACTGGCAGTCAGGCTGATCTACCTTTTGTGGCAGCCTATGAGGTATTGAGAGGAACTAGAGGCCAACTTTTCGAGAAAAGTTGTATGAAAACACCCCCTGGAATGTAATACTCTCAGTGTACCTATAAAAATTTGTTCTGGCTCTGGTCAGCTAGAAGCATACACAAATGCCTACTGGTGAGCACAGCTACCCTTCTTTCCAGGTAATTGTGGTCTTTGGCCAAAGTCTGAGAAAAAGAAATGCCAAACATAAACACTTTCCGGCCAAATGTATATATCTAAAAAAGGAGAAGACAAAAACAATGTCTGGGTTACTGCAGCTGTTGCATAATTTAGTTTTTCTCTAGGACTATAGCTCAGGGCTGTGCATCTCCTCAACTCTGTTTTTTTGTTTGTTTGTTTTCTGATGGATGGATGTGGCAGTTGAGGCTGAAAGCTTCCCTGTTTCTGCAGACAAGTCTTCACAACTATGACTTCTTAGACACTGGCTTTGCTAAAGACTGACAACTTTGCTAATAGAAGCATTTTTTTTTTTCCTTAGGAGGAACCTTGAAACAGTAAGGCACCCAGCTTCATATATCAGAGAAGAAATACATTTCAAGAGAACCAGCATTCTACCTCCAGGCAAGAAGATTTTATTCCTGTTTTGCAGATGAAATAGCTGAGGTCCAGAAAAGTTAAACACCACGATCAAAGTCCTCAGTCATGTAAGTAGTGGAAGTTTTTTACCTTTTTTTTTTTAAATTCATTGCTATAACATATACTACACGGCTTGTATCAGTCAGACTAGCCTCAAATATAAATGTCTTATATCAGTGAAAGTTTTCTATCTGTAGCCCGTGCTACCTCATCCAGGGCTGTGGGTTTGTTTTAGATGTTTTTATTCGCAAGCACAGATCAATTGAGATGCATCTATTACCAGTTCCACTGCAGAAGAAAAAAGAAATTATGAAAAGGCACATGCTTGTTCCCAAGCCATTGCTAGCAAATTACACACATCATTTCTGCCCAATTCATGGCCAAAGCAACATGCATGCCCAAAGCAACATGCATGCCCAAGCCTGATGTCATGGGGTGGGGAAAGTGTAATCCATCCCAAATAGGAGCAGCACACTGAGGAATAATATACTGTTCCAACTTGCCCTTTAAAGTGGGGTCTATAGACCAATCAATCCATATCACCCTGGAGCTTAAATGCATATTCTGAGAACTTGCCCCATGCCTGCTAATCAGAGAATGCATTTTAGCAAGATATCCAGTTGATTCACATATCATTAGACTTACAGAAACACTGGTCTATCATATTGTCCAAATGTTACTGTTACGTATTCAAAAACATGGCACTTTTTGTTTTGCTAATTTCTTATCCTACTTCTCTTTCCAGCATTTTTCACAAATTTATAGGAAGGCTGAATGCAGAACTGGCTCCCCTTGACTTAAAGTTTCATACACAGTATAAAACCCCACATTTTACAAACTTTATGAGGTACGCTTAGGGTGATTTTTGCTACAGAAACTTTGCTAAGCCTCTGCTTATTTCAGCAAAAATGTGCAGACTCCAAAATGACAACTGCTTTACAACTGACGCTCTGCAAAGAAAAAATAATAGGGCATTCTGAGATGCAGAGTTCCAAGCCTTGTGCTTTGTTCTTTTGTTACTCTTGAATCATTGGTAAAAGCATTGGCCAGATTTACAGCTCTGAGGAAGTCTCTGAAAATATACATATGGATATTGGCAAAAACTCTTGAGTGAAAATGATATACCTTACTGGGCAAAAGGTCCTGAAGATGAGAATTATTGTAAACAGTTATTTCTAATATTTAGTTTATCACCTAGAGGAAAACTAATAGTGACCTGAGTACTCAGGAGGCCCATCAAACCTTTAATTTATGGTGAAGAGTCTCCAGGCAAAGAAAATAGAGCATCAGTTTTGTGTCCAGAATAGAGGAGGTGCAGCCTTCACTCTGGCCAGCCACTAACCTTGAATAAAAACAAATCGCTTTTCTGGGCTCAGGAGTATAAAAACTTTCATGTTCCAGTTAGTTCTGTTACCTTTAGAGTATAAACTTAGAACGAATTTCAAAAAGAATTTTTTATTTTCTATCAGTTTTACCAATTTGCTTCTGCTCAAGATTTCCTTTGACCAAAATATTCTACAGCTGGACAAAAACAAGACCTCCACGTTCTCATTTTAATAGTCTAAGAATCTGTGGTTTTCCATCAGCATGAAGGGTCACATTGTGGTAATGGCAAAGACGATGTTCTCATCCGCCGGATGTAGCGGGAGAAAATAAAAGTCAGCTGAACAATTAAAAGTATTATTTATCTCCAAAAAGTATGTAGAGTCACTTTTTGCAAATATTCAGCTTCAACATAAGGTGAGAACAGCAGGAGAAATAAAGCAATTATATAAATAACATCAATAATGGTCCAAGTGTAGGCTTCAGACTGAATCCTGGCTCTGCTGTTCACTAGCTAGTGATCCTAGCTAATCCCATTATGTTTTTATTTCCAGTTTTATTTCATATGCAATGCAAATATAATAGTTCTTAACTTACAAGGCTGTTGTGAGGAACAAGTGGGGTACTGCCTATAAATCACTTAAAGTTTCTGGCACTTAATATGCACTCAATGCTAGTTACTGTAATTACTATTTTAACTGCTACTAATGAAATTATAATCTTGCTAGAATTGTGGTTATTATATGCTATGGACTAAATTGTGTCCCTTTTCCTCCCCCAACTGAAAAATATGTGACCTTATTTAGAAATAGGCTTATTGAGCTGGGTGTGGTGGTCCATGCCTGTAATCCCAGCACTTTGAGAGGCCAAGGGGGGCAGATCACATGGTCGGGCATTTGAGACCAGCCTGGCCAACATAGTAAAACCCCGTCTCTACTAAAAATTTAAAAATTATCTGGGTGTGGTGGCACACACCTGTAGTCCCAGCTACTTGGAAGGCTAAGGCAGGAGAATCTCTTGAACCCAGGAGGTGGAGGTTGTGGTTAGCTGAGATCGCACCACTGCACTCCAGCCTGGTGACAGCGAAAGACTCTGTCAAAAAAAAAAAAAAGGAAGGAAGGAAGGGAGGGAGGGAGAGAGGAAGGGAGGGAGGGAGGGAGGGAGGGAGGGAGGGAGGAAGGAAGGAAGGAAGGAAGGAAGGAAGGAAGGAAGGAAGGAAGGAAGGAAGGAAGGAAAACAAATAGGCTTATTGTAGATGCAATTTGTAAATGGTAGTACCTGAGTAGGGTGAGTTCCTAACCCAGTATGTTGCCATTCTTATAAGAAGACAGCTATGTGAAGACATGGAGACACACAGAAAGATTGCCATGTGACAAAAAGCAGAGATTGAAGTTATGCAGCTGCAAGTCAAGGAATGTCAAAGATTGCTAGCAAACCCCTAGAAGCTAGCAGGAGGCAAGGAAAAATTCCCCTACTGGTTTCAGAGGGATCATGGTCCTGGTGACACTCTGATTTTAGACTTCTAGCCTCCAGAACTTTGAAAGAATACATTTCTGATGTTTTATGAAACCTAGTTGGTGATACTTTAGGAGGGCACCCTAAGAAACTAATACAGTGTGTTTATGTATTCATTACCAGCTTTCTATGCAAAATATAAACTTGATGTTTTCAGTCAGAAGACCTCAGTTTTGTTCTTGGTTGCCCAAAGTCACTGGTTATGAAAACTTGGACAGGCATCATAACTCCAGTGAATCTTAATTGTCACACACACACACACACACACACACACACACACACACACAATATGCTTTCTCTCTCTCTCTATATATATATATATACACACACACACATATATATGTTTATTATATATATAAGTGAATGAAATGATATAAATATGATGTGAGATATATGGATAATTTATACATATAAAAGAAGAAATAAATACAATTAGATTCTGAAACAGTAAGACTAGGCTTTGAAACAATTATGGATCACATACCTGCGGAAGACCGTAACATGAATAACTCACATAGAACTACAACTCTCTGTGTCCATGCCCTTGTGTGGTCCTTTCTCATGACTCTGGGATTGCCCATGTTAATATTTTAGCCAATGTAACTGCAACTAGCATGTTGCATGCAGAAGTGTGTACCAGGGCTCATACTCTTAAAATGCTGCTGCCATGTGAAAAAGCCCAGATTGGCTGTTGGAGCACCAATGTAGGCTCACTAGGCTCACAGGTCTAGTCAATACCAAACACCGGACCCTGGATTTTTCATCTCAGGTCATCTGGCAACCAAATGCAGCCACAGGAGTGACTCCAGATGTGACCAGCAGAAAAACTGGTCGGCAGTGCTCAGTCCTAATTGCTGATCCAAAGTCTTAAACAAGTAAAATGGTGATTGTTTTAAGCCAGGATGTTTGGGTGTGGCTTGTTATAAAACAGTAGTAACTAATACACAGGTAAAAACAAACAAATTCCAATCACTTATATAGCCTTCAACCTTCTGAGCAGTGTTGACTTTATGACCGAGTTTGTATATGGTTTTCTCCTGCTTCAAGGGGTAAGGACTGAGTAACTGTCTAGAGTAGTACAAAGTAGGCCTTGATGCTAAATGTAGTCATTCTCATCTGTTTTCCTTATTGTTGCAATGGGCTTTATGCTTATGAAATTTGTAACATACATTTTCAATTTGTTATGGATAATATTCCTATAAAATGTATAATTTTCTCCTTTACAATGAAGAGAGTGAGGCCACAGAGAACTCAGGTGACTTGACCAAGATAACAGGACTGATAAACTTTGGAAAAGTAAAAAAGAATAAAATAATTTTTCCCAGTACATTATTAATTTCATGACTACCCAGTTAACCAGATTGCTGAGTCTTTACTGAGGCTAAAAAGAAAAGGAAATACAGATACATTGATATACTAATGGGTCACAGGTACAAAGGTCAACCTCAAACACTAACAAGAAGACCACAGTCATGTTACATACTGTATTAAATTCTTTTTTTTTTAAACTGTAGTTTAAGTTCTGTGGTACATGTGCAGATCTTGCAGGATTGTTGCATAGGTACACACATGCCATGGTGGTTTGCTGCCTCCATCCTCCCTTCACCTACATCAGACATTTCTCCCAATGTTATACCTCCCCAAACTCCCACCCCCCATTGTCTCTCCCCTAGCTCCCCATCCCCCAACAGACCCCAGTGTGTGATGTTCCCCTCTCTGTGTCCATGTGTTCTTATTGTTCAACACCTGCCTATGAGTGAGTACATGTGGTGTTTGGTTTTCTGTTCTTGTGTCAGTTTGCTGAGAATGATGGTTTCCAAATTCACCCATGTCCCTGAAAAGGACATGAACCCATCCTTTTTAATGGCTGTATAATATTCCATGGTGTATGTGTGCCACATTTTCTTTGTCCATTCTATCACTAATGGGCATTTGGGTTGGTTCCAGGTATTTGCTATTGTAAACAGTGCTGCAATGAACATACATGTGCATGTGTCTTTATAATAGAATGATTTATAATCCTTTGGGTGTATACACAGTAATGGGATTGCTAGGGTCAAATGGAATTTCTACTTCTAGATCCTTGAGGAATCCCCACACTGTCTTCCATAATGGTTGAGTTAATTTACACTCCCACCAACCGTGTAAAAGTGTTCCTATTTCTCCACATCCTCTTCAGCCCCTGTTGTCTCCAGATATTTTTTTTTTTTTTTGAGACAGAGTTTCACTCTTGTTACCCAGGCTGGAGTGCAATGGTGCAATCTCGGCTCACCGCAACCTCCGCGTCCTGGGTTCAGGCAATTCTCCTGCCTCAGCCT
>NW_016107346.1:1692509-1732657 GCF_001604975.1 Cebus imitator
CCTGGGTTCAGGCAATTCTCCTGCCTCAGCCTCCTGAGTAGCTGGGATTACAGGCATGTGCCACCATGCCCAGCTGATTTTTTGTATTTTTAGTAGACACGGGGTTTCACCATGTTGACCACGATGGTCTTGATCTGTTGACCTCGTGATCCACCTGCCTCGGCCTCCCAAAGTACTGGGATTACAGGCGTGAGCCACTGCGCCTGGCCCAGATTTTTTAATTGGAACTGGCGTGAGATGATATCTCAATGTGGTTTCGATTTGCATTTCTCTAATGACCAGGGCTGATGAGCGTTTTTTAATATGTTTATTGGCCTCATAAATGTCTTTTGAAAAGTATCTGTTCATATCCTTTGCTCATTTTTTAATGGGTTTGTTTGTTTTTTCTTGTAAATCTGCTTTGGTTCTTTGTAGATTCTGGATATTAGCCTTTTGTCAGATGGGTAGATTGCAAAAAATTTTACCCATTCTGTTGGTTGGCAGTTCACTCTAATGCTTGTTTCTTTTGCTGTGCAGAAACTTTTAAGTTTAATCAGATCCCATTTGTCTATTTTGGCTTTTGTTGCCATTCCCTTAGGAGTTTTAGTCATGAAGTCCTTGTCTGTGCCTGTGTCCTGAATGGTATTGCCAAGGTTTTCTTCTAGGGTTTTTATGGTATAAGGTCTTATGTTTAAACCTTTAATCCATCTAGAGTTAATTTTAGTGTAAGGTGTAAGGAAGGGGGCTAGTTTCAACTTTATGCACATGGCTATCCAGTTTTCCCAACACCATTTATTAAACAGGGAATTCTTCTCCATTGCTTATTTTTATTAGGTTTGTCAAAGATCAGATGGTTGTAGATGTGTGGCATTACTTCCGAGGCCTCTGTTCTGTTCCATTGGTCTATATCACTGTTTTGGTACCAGTATCACACTGTTTTGATTACTGTAGCCCTGTAGTATAGTTTGAAGTCAGGTATTTGATACCTCCAGCTTTGTTCTTTTTGCTTAGGATTGTCTTGGCTATGTGGGCTCTCTTTTGGTTCCATATGAAGTTTAAAGTGGGTTTTTCCAGTTCTGTGAAGAAGGTCAGTGGTAGCTTGATGGGGATGACAGTGAATCTATAAATTACTTTGGACAGTATGGCCACTTTCAGGATATTGATTGTTCCTAACCATAAGCATGGAATGTCTTTTCATCTGTTTGTGTCCTCTCTTATTTCCTTGAGCAGTGGTTTGTAGTTCTCCTCGAAGAAGTCCTTCACATCCCTTGTTAGTTGTATTCCTAAGTATTTTATTCTCTTTGAAGCAATTGTGAATGGAGTTCTCTCATGATTTGGCTCTCTATTTGTCTGTTATTGGTGTATAGGAATGCTTGTGATTTCTACACATTGATTTTGTATCCTGAGACTTTGCTAAAGTTTACAGCTTAAGGAGATTTTGGGATGAGATGATGGAGTCTTCTAAATATACAATCATGTCATCTGCAAATAGAGGCAATATGACTTCTTCTTTTCCTAATTGAATATCCTTTATTGCCTTTCCTTGGCTGATTGCTCTGACTAGACCTTCCAATACTATATTGAATAGGAATGGTGAGAGAGGGCATCCTTGTCTAGTATCAGTTTTCAAAGGGAATGCTTCCAGTTTTTGCCCATTCAGTATGATATTGGCTATGGGTTTGTTGTAAATAGCTTTTATTATTTTGAGATACATTCCACTGATACCTAGTTTATTGAGAGTTTTTAGCATAAAGGACTGTTTAATTTTGTCGAAGGCCTTCTCTGCATCTATTGAGATAATCATGTGGTTTTTGTCTTTGATTCTGTTTATGTGGTGGATTATGTTTATAGATTTGCATAGGTTGCACCAGCCTTGCATCCCTGGGATGAAGTCTACTTGATCATGGTGAATAAGCTCTTTGATGTGCTGTTTCACTCAGTTTGCCAGTATTTTACTGAAGATTTTGCATCAATGTTCATCATGGATATTGGCCTGAAGTTTTCCTTTTTAGTTGTGTCTCTGCCACATTTCGGTATCAGAATGATGTTGTTCTCATAAAATGAGTTAGGGAGGGTTCCCTTTTCTTTGTATTGTTTGGAATAGTTTCAGAAGGAATGGTACCAGCTATTATTTGTATGTCTGGTAGATTTCAGCTGTAAACCCATCTAGACCTGGACAGTTTTTGGTTGGTAGGCTATTAATTGCTGCCTCAACTTCAGACCTTGTTATTCAGGGATGCAACTTCTTCCTGGTTTAGTCTTGGGAGGTTGTAAGTTGCCAAGAATTTATCCATTTCTTCCAGATTTACTGGTTTATGTGCATAGAGTTGTTTGTAGTAATCTCTGGTGGTAGTTTGTATTTCTGTGGAATCAGTGGTGATATCCCCTTTATCATTTTTAATTGCATCTATTTAATTCTGCTCCCTTTTCTTTTTTTATTAATCTGGCTAGTGGTCTATTTTGTTGATCTTTTCAAAAAACCAGCTCGTGGATTTATTGATTTTTTTGAAGGGTTTTTTGTGTCTCTATCTCCTTCAGTTCTACTCTGATCTTAGTTGTTTCTTGTATTCTGCTAGCTTTTGAATTTTTTGGATCTTGCTCCTCTAGCTCTTTCAATTTTGATGATAGGATGTCAATTTTATATCTTTCCTCACTTCTCATATGGGCATTTATTGCTATACATTTCCCTCTAGACACTACTTTAAATGTGTCCCAGAGATTCTTGTACATTGTGTCTTTGTTCTCATTGGTTTCAAAGAACATCTTTATTTCTGTCTACATTTCATTGTTTATCCATTTGTCATTCAGGAGCAAGTTGTTCAGTTTCCATGTAGTTGTGCCATTTTGATTGAGTTTCTTAATCCTGAGTTCTAATTTGATTGCACTGTGGTCTGAGAGACTAGTTGTTATGATTTCTGTTCTTTGCCTTTGCTGATGAGTGATTTACTTCCAATTATGTGGTCAATTTTAGAGTAAGTGCAATGTAGTGGTGAGAAGAATGTATATTTTGTGGATTTGGGGTGGAGAGTTCTGTAGATGTCTGCTAGGTTCACTCAGTGCAGATCTGGGTTCAAGTCCTGGATATCCTTGTTGATTTTCTGTCTCCTTAATCCATCTTATTGACAGTGGAGTGTTAAAGTCTCCCACTATTATTGTGTGGGAGTCTAAGTCTCTTTGTAGGTCATTAAGAACTTGCTTTATGTATCTGGGTGCTCTTGTGGTGGGTGCATATATATTTAGGATAGTTAGCTCTTCTTGTTGCATTGATCCTTTTACCATTATGTAATGCCCTTCTTTATCTCTTTTGATCTTTGTTGATTTAAAGTTGTTTTATCAGAGACTAGGATTGCAACCCCTGCTTTTCTTTGCTTTCCATTAGCTTGGTAACTTTTCTTCCTTCCTTTTATTTTGAGTCTATGTGCATCTTTGCATGTGAGATGAGTCTCCTGAATACAGCACACTGATGGGTCTTGACTTTTTATCAAGTTTGCCAGTCTGTGTCTTTTGATTGGGTCGTTTAGCCCATTTACATTTAATATTAATACTGTTATGTGTGAATTTGATCCTGCCATTTTGTTACTGGCTCATTGTTTTGCCAGTTAGTTGACACAGTTTCTTCATTGTGTTGTTGGTCTTTACCATTTGGTACATTTTTGCAGTGGCTGGCATTTGTTGTTCCTTTCCTTCCTTCGGGAGCTCTTATAAGGCAGGTCTGGTGGTAATGAAGTCTCTCAGGAATTGCTTGTCCATAAAGGATTTTATTTCTCCTTTACTTATGAAGCTTAGTTTGGCTGGATATGAAATTCTGGGTTGAAAGTTCTTTTCTTTAAGGATGTTGAATTTTGGCCCCAACTCTATTCTGGCTTGTAGGGTTTCTGCCTAGAGATTCACTGTAAGTTTGTTAGGCTTCCCTTTGTGGGTGACCCGACCTTTCTCTCTGGCTTCCCTTAGCATTTCTCCCTTCATTTCAGCCATGGTGAATCTGACGATTATGTGCCTTGGGGTTGCTCTTCTTGAGGAATATCTTTGTGGCATTCTATGTAAATCCTGGATTTGAATGTTTGCCTGCCTTGCTAGCTTGGGGATGTTCTCCTGGATAATATCCTGAAGAGTGTTTTCCATCTTGGATTTATTCTCTCTGTCACATTCAGGTACACCAATCAAGCGTAGATTAGGTCTTTTCACATAATCCCATATTTCTTGAAGGCTTTGTTAATTTCTTTTCACCCTTTTTTCTCTTTTCTTACCTTTTCATTTTATTTCATTGAGTTGATATTCAATCTCTGATATCTTTTCTTCTGCCTGATCAATTCAGCTATTGAAACATGTGCATGCTTGGCGAAGTTCTCATGCTATATTTTTCAGCTCCATCAAGTCATTTATGTTCTTCTCTAAGCTGGTTATTCTACTTATCATTTCATCTAACCTTTTTTCAAGGTTTTTAGTTTCTTTGAATTGGGTTAGAACATGTTCCTTTAGCTCAGAGAAGTTTGTTATTATCCAACTTCTTAAGCCTGCTTCTGTCAATTTGTCAAACTCATTCTCCTTCAGGTTTTGTTCCCTTGCTGGTGAGAAGTTGTGATCCCCTGGAGGAGGAGAGGTGTTCTGGTCTTTGATGATTTCATCCTTTTTGTGCTGGCTTCTTTCCATCTTCATGGATTTAGCTACCTTTGATCTTTGAAATTGGTGATTTCAGATGGGCTCTCTGAATGGACATCCTTTCTGTTGATGTTGAAGCTATTTCTTTTTGTTTTTTTGTTTTCCTTCTAAAGTCAGGCTCCTCTGCTGTAGGACTGCTGGAGGTCCACTCCAGACCTTGCTTGCCTGGGAATCACCTACAGGAGCTGTGGAACAGCAAGAATTGCTGCCTGATATTTCCTCTGGTAGCTTCCTCCCAGAAGGGTACCCACCAAGTGTCAGCCAGAGCTCTCCTTTATGAGGAATCTTTTTAGTTATACAGGGATCAGGGAGTCACTTAAGGAAGCAGTCTTTCCCTTGTCTGCCTGCAGAGGTGCTGCTGGGCTGCTATGAGGTCAGTCCAGCTGCTGTGTAACCTTCCTCTGGCTTTTGTTTAGACAGGTGAGATTAGAACCACCTCAGCAATGTCAGACACACTTCCCCCCACCAAGCTTGATCGTCTGGGGTCAAGCTTGAACTGATGTGCTGGCTGTGAAACTCTCAAGTGAGAAGGCTTCCATATGCTGGTGTTTGTGGGGGTGGGACCCACCAAGCCTTATCACCTGTCTCTCTGTTTTTAGCTCCTCCTCTTTCTGGGGAGCAGGAAGCTTCATCCCGTAGGCGCTCTCTGCACTAGTAAAACGTCTGCCCAGATCTGTGCCGATAACCCGTGGTGCCGGCCAGAGCTGCCATTCAGAGCTGCCGCTCAGATCTGTGCTGGTAACTCCTGGCACTTTTCAGCCAGACGGGGATCTCCTGGTCTGTGGGTTGCAAAGGCCATGGGAAAAGCACAGTATCTGAACTGAAGTGCCCAGCGGAGAAGTCCCCAATCCTCCAGCCAGTTGCACTTCCTGGGTGAGGCATTGCCCCACCCTGCCTCAATTTGCCCTCCTTGGGCTACACCTACTCTCCAACCTGTCCCATTGAAATGAACCTGGTACCTCGGTTGGAAATATGGAGATCACTCACCTGCATCACTCTCACTGGGAACTGTGCTCTGGAGCTGTTCCTGTTTGGCCATCTTGGCAGAATCCCTGCTGTATTAAATTCTTAATCATTTGAGTACATATTTTCCAATGGGCATCTACAAATTGTGTCCTTTGTTTTCTCCATATTTTAAAGCCAAACCATGTGGCTAATTTGCTGAAAATTTGAATTCACATTACTTACGTTACTATATCTTCTGTTACTTGAAGATATCACTTTTGAAATGCAACTCTCATAGACAAAAAAATTAGAAAATAGGGTGAGGTTCCTATTTGTAGAGAGATTTGAAGGTCCTTATGGGGCCTCTAACATATGACAACCTTTAAATATTTAATGGTCAATCTGGAGTTAGCATATCTCTGAAAGAGCCTTCTTATTGTGTATGCTAAATATAGTTACATTTTATAGCAAAAGAAATACGCAAGTGAATATCAGGAGACTTGGGGGTAACTCTGATTGTGACCCTTACTGGTAAGTTATCCTGTCTGCCTTTCAGTTACTTCATGTGTAAGGTGAATGACAATACTACCACTTCATGAGTAGTCGTGTGTGTAAGTCATGGAATAATTATATGTGTATCTACTAGAATACCCGTCTCACAGTAGGCTTCCAGTAAATGGTAACTATTTTCATTATTACTACTCACTTTGTATAGCAGATCAAATGTTAAATCAGATACTTGTTTAGACTTGGGTGTTACTATCTGTCACTGGGGAATCAAACATGCTATAAATAGAGGCTGAGATTTTCCAGGCTTTGGCCAATGTAATTACTTTTGTTCCAGAAATCAACAAGGTAGGACCTAGATGGCTCTTCACTCTCCAGCCAAGTCACTGCTAACAAGTGAGATTAAATTGCTTTTCTCTCCTTCATGCATGTGGCTCCATCTGTGCAGGCCAAATAGATTAGCCTCTAATATCTTAAAACAGATGTCTGCTGTTGGACTTGTCATATGTGTACAACATGTTCCACAAGTCAGTAGGGATATTTTGGCCTCCAGGATGTGTAGCGACATCATTCTGGGTGGGGTTTTCCAAACAATCAGTGTGGGTGAGGGCGTGATGCTGGTAAGGGTTTATTCTATGTAGCACTTTCCTCAATGGGAAAACTATACAGGGCCCTATGCCAGGTGACTCCAAAGGGAAAAAATGAATGCATTTGAAGCTTAATGTGTATATTAATCAAGCCTTGGTCAGGAAAACCAAAACCATACCTGCAATTTTAACAGAATGTGTTTAACATAGGAAATTGGGTAAGTATGAAAAGGCAAAGCAGAAACATTCATGCAACAGACAGAGTAAATACAGGGACAGCTACCTATCCTACTTTTTGCAAAGCTGCAACCCAGACCCTTGAGGTGCAGGTGCTTTCTAACTATTCCTGTTTCCTCAGAAATGCAAACAAATGGCCTTGTAGAGCTGAGACTCAGAACTATGACCTGTTGGTACTGATACCCATAAGGAACTGCAGTGAACTACCAGGGAGCATGAGGGAAAAAACAACTGGAGCATTTAATTGAGCTGAATGTGGGTACCAGAGCCCCACTCCAGATCTGTTAACTCAAAATCTTAGAGTGGGTAGTCCATGCATGTATATTTTTAATTATCTTTTAAACTACTAATTGATATTGTTAACATAGGCAGGACCATCATGCCCTTAGCCTCTTTCCCAATGGATTTTCAGATGTTTGAAAGTGATTTTATATGCCTATGGATTATTTCCAGCTGTGCTGGCAATTGGTGCTATATATATATATATATATATATATATATATATATATATATATATTTGATCTGTCATCAGCCATACCTTTTCTCAGTGGATACCGGATAGTCCATTGCAAGATCTGTCTGGATCACCTTGCCAGCATTATTTCCAGTGCTTGCATCAATCTGGTGAATTAGGCAGGGGGTAACTAATTAATCATTCACTTAGTGCCTCTTATGCACCAAAAAAAAAGGCTAGGAACAAACATCCAACTTAAATAAAAACCAACATAGTCTTGGCCCTTTTGTGGCCTTCATCTAGTGGGAGGCATTGGCATTAGCAACAACAACCAAAGCACATTATTCAATATACAATTGCAAATCTAGGTACAGTTTAAGAAGAAAAACATAATATTATGATAATTATTTGCAAAAATGACCCTAATTGTTCCACACTACTTGTAACATGACTTTGCAGCTCCTCTCAATAAAAGATAAAGTCTACTTCTTCATCCTCTTTAAATATGAGAGCTGGCCTTGCTTTAGCCAGCTTGCGAGATTTGCTTTCGCCAATAGAACGTTGTGGAAAGGCATTGGATAATGGAAGCAGTCCAAGTGTTTATCAGTGGATAAATAGATAAGCAAAATGTAGTATCCACATACAACAGACTATTATTCAGCCTTAAAAAGGCAGCAAATTCTGACATATAGTACAACATGGATGAACCTTGAAAACATTGTGCTAAGTGAAATAAGCCAGTCACAAAAAGACAAACTTCATGTGATTCTACTTGTATGAGGTACTTAGAGAAGTCAAAATCATAGAGACAGAAAGCAAAATAGTGATTGCCAAAGGCTGCAAGAACAAAAGAATGGGGAGTTGCTGTCTGATGGGTATAAAGTTTCAATTGTGTGAGATGAACAGAGTTTTGGAGATGGATAATGGTGATGGTTGCATAATAATATGAATATATTTCATATTACTGAACTTTACGCTTAAAATAGTTAAGATAGTAAATTTTATGTTATAGGTATTATAGCACAATAAAAATTTTAAAAAACTTAAAAAAAATGGTCTCCTTCTGAATTATCTGATTCAATTATCTGATTCTGATTCTATCAGGGGCTCTGGGCCTTTAATTGCTTTAAACTATTTCATAACCCTGGGCAGAGCTATTTTATAACTCTCTATGCTGTACAGAACTAAAGGCAATGCAATTAATTCTTGTCTGTACAAATGCAAGTAAATTTTATATGTGTCCACATATAAAACAACCCCTTTCCTGTGAAAAAGCCAGATTTGAGCCAATTGCAACTTCATTTCTGTGTATTCAGTATACTGGACCAATAGTCTGTAATTTTTATTTGTACTCACTTTTTACAGCTTTACTGGAATAAAGTTTATATACCATAAAGTTTACTCATTCTTCCAGTGCACATTTCAGTATTTTTATATATACTTGCAGATTTGTGCAATCATCAACAAAATCTATATTTAAAATATTTCCAACACTTTAGATGACTACAAAGTTTTTGTTTTGTTTTGCTTTTTAAATTTCCAACACAAAAAATACCTTTGTACCCATTAGCAATGACTCACCAAACACCTGCACAACCTCTCACTCCAGGGCCCTGACAAACACTCATCTAATTTCTGTTTCTATAGATTCACCTCTTGTCAACAATTCGTATAAATGAGAACATACCATATATGGTTTTTTTTTTTTCTGGCTGACTTCCTTTATGGTAACAATATTTTTGAGATCAATCCATTTTGTAACATGTACAAACAGTTCACTTCTTTATAATGGCTAAATTATGTCTGTATGTATAAAATGACATTTTATTTAATAATTTATCAACTAACAGACATTTACATTGTTTTTACTTTTGGCTATTACAAATAATGCTGCTATGAATATGAGTGTATAAGAGTTTGCATTAATATGTTCTTATTTTTCTGGTTATATATTTAGGAATTGCTAGCCCATATAGTAACTGTACATTTGACATTTTAAAAAACTGCCAAAATGTAGTATGTAGAATTGCACCATTTTACATTCCCACAGAAATGTATGATGATGCCAGTTTCCCAAGTCCATGCCAACACTTGCTATTGTCTGTCTTTTTTATTGTAGCCAACCTGATAGATATGAAGTAATATCTCTGGGTGGTTTTGTTTTGCATTTAACTAATGACTAATGATATTGAGCATCCATTTACATGCTTAATGACTATTTGCATATCTTCTTCAGAGAACTACCTATTTGAATCTTCTGCCCATTCTGTAATTGAATTATTTGGTTTTTTATTATTTCATTTGAAGAGTTATTTCTATATTCTGATACAAGTTCTTAGGTACACAATTTGTCAATGTGTTCTCCAAGACTATACTATCTTTCACTTTATTGATTGTGTAGTTTGAAACACAAAGGTTTTTAATATTGGTAGTCTAGTTTATCTGTTTTTTCTATTGACACTTTGGTGTCATATATAAGAAACCAGTGTCTGATCTAACTTCACAATTTACACTTATGTGTTACTCTCGTCGTTTTATAATTTTAGCTCTTATAATTAGGTCTGTGATCCACTTTGTGTTATTTGTGCAGATGGTGTAAGACAGGCACCCAAACACATTATTTTGCATGTAGATATCCAGTTGTACCAGCATAATTTGTTGAAAAGACCATTATTTCTCCATCAAATTACTTGTCCACCTTGTAGATAATCAAGTGACTGTAAATGTTAATTTCTGCTCTGTCAATTCTATTCCATGGGTTCATATGTCTATAGCTTTGTAGTTAAATTTGAAATTGGAAAATGTATGTCTTTCAAATTTCTTTTGTGTTTTGTAAAATTGTTTTGTGTATTTGGGGTCTTCTACATTTCTATATGAATTTTAGGGTCAGTTTGTCAGTTTCTAAAAAAAGAAAAAAAAAGCCAGTTGAGATTTTGATAGGAATTGTGTTGAATCTGTAGATTGGTATGGAGATTAAACCACATTGTAAGATCTACCTTGTTCTATTATTAGTAATGAGTCAATAAAGTCTTTAACTTGTGTTCATATACATGTTTATAAAAGCTATGATTTTATGTCTTTATGAAAATTATTTTTAATACCAGATAAATATTAGAGTATCACATGGCTCATCTCTGGACTCAACAGCAATCTTTATACTTCTTTTACCTGAGCTACTTCATTTACACCCACAGCTTCAATTAGCCTCAATTAATGACATCAGGGCCTCCCAGATTTTTGTTTCTCTATCTAAAATCTTATTGCCTAAGCTCCAAACCAGACACTTATTTTACCTGCCTATTCAACATTTCCACTCACATATCTCAAAGGCACTTCTAGCTCAACAGGATTGTGCTTGAATTTATTACTTCAACCAATGGCCTAGGTCCTGTTCTACTGTTGATCTCTGTATCATTGAAGGAGGACATCTTCTATCTAGTTGCACAAGCTGGATAACTAAGAATCATCCTTTACTTCCCCTTATCTCTGCTTCCTCTCCTACCAAATTCACCTTTAAAATATCCTCCAACCACTTCAGCTCTCCCTAGAGTTTCTGACACCCTTTCCCAATTCAATATATCATTCCCTATTTCCTGGACCACTGCAGTAGTTTTCTAACTGGTTTTCGAACATCCATCGTAGCTACCTTTGTTCTATCCTCACTGTAGGTTAGATTTCAAAAATCATATCTGATTATGTCAGCATGATGAAAAACTTGCCATGGCTTCTTGCTTCTCTTAAGATAAGGATCTAATTTTTTCTACAGTCTATGGGTTCATATAGGACCTGACTCTTTTTAGTTCACTCTTATACTGTTCTTCTACCAAGTACCTTGAAATTAAATTATTTTATTGGACACACAACTGTCCCTTTTGCATATCTGTTGCTTCCATCTGAACCACATTTTATCCAAATTCCATCTACTCAAACCCTTTTTATCTATCAGATATCTAATAATTTTTAAAGGAAAGATTTCTCTGATTCCGTTCCCAGGAAAAGTTTTATAATATGCTTTTAAAGATAAAGAGACAGTGTCTCCTCAGGGCACCTATAAATCTTAATACCAGTCATTTCAGTGAGTAGCTTATTGTTACCCATCTCCCTACTCGACTATAATCTTCATGAAATCAGAGACCCAGTCTGTATTGATTACCCTTGCGTAATGGCCAGATGCCACCTTTCTCTTGCAAATAAGACATGAAACCAACTTAAGTTTCTTTTTGCCCTTTTATATTTTATTGTGTTTTAGGTTTTGGGGTACATGTGAAGAACATGCAGGATTCTTGCATAGGTACATGCATGGCAATGTGGTTTGCTGCCTTCCTCCCCATCACCTATATCTGGCATTTCTCCCTGTGTTATCCAACTTAAGTTGTTTAAAAAAATGAGCTCTTATAACTGGAAAGCTCAGGGATTCTAGTCCCAGGTTCAGATTAATCAGGATTAAGGTACCCAAATAATGTTTTCTCCTCATGTCTTATCTCTGTATTTTTCCTCTCTGCACTTCATTCTTGTGAAATTCCTTACCATGTTTCAGAAAGATGGCTAGCAGCAGTCTAGGTTTATGCTCTGTCACGTTAGTTATCCTAACAAAAAATGCTTTTGTTTTCTAAAAGTTTCCGAGAATAAGTTCCTTTCGTAATACTCAATGATATGGATTGGTTCACATACGGACTGCCTCTAGATCCACAGGACAGAATTAGGCCCACTCAATCCACATGGACCAGGGGTTCAGGAAAGGAGGCTCTCCAAAGCAAAATGAAAGGAAATGAATGTTCAATAGAAAATGCACCAGCAACTCTTCAATCCCTACCATGCAGTGTCTGCTGTATAACTTTTGCATGTTCTCACTCATAGGTGGGTGTTGAACAATGAGAACACATGGACACAGGGAGGGGAGCACTACACACTGATGTCTCTTGGGGGGAAATGGGGGAGGGACAGTGAGGGGTGGAGAGTTGGGGAGAGACAGCATGGGGAGAAATGCCAGATATAGGTGAAGGGGAGGAAGGCAGCAAATCACACTGCTATGTGTGTACCTATGCAACAATCTTGCATGTTCTTCACATGTACCCCAAAACCTAAAATGTAATAAAAAAAAACTTTTGCCTAATAAATATTAGCTGAATAAATAAAGCAAATCAAGCACAGTTGCTGTCACGAGAGCAGGTGATGAAATGAAAGAGGATAATAGAGTCGCTTGGTTGGATGAATGAACTTGGTCTAGAATCCCATTTCCATCATTTACCACCTGGGCACCATAGGTAAGTTAATTAAACACCTTGATCTTCATTTTTTTTCACCAATTGAATTGTGATACCAATTCCTAACAAGGAATTTTGTGAGACAAATGTATTAATGAATATAAAGCATCTATATTTGGGTTGGTAGAGAAGAAGCCCACAAATGCTTTCCTTTTTCCTTCTACTTTCCAACTTCGGCACTGCATGTGGTCAATTCTTCCTTCTCTGTGTTTTGATGTGGGAGCTACAGTTTAGATTCTGAAGAACTATTTCCCCAATGTTTTTCTATTGAAATATGAACACCTGCCAATCAGATAGGTAAAACGAGAGAGAGGGAGAGACAGAGACAGAGAAACAGAAACAGAGAACGGAGAGGGGAGAGGACTGAATTTGAGAAAAAAATGGGGGAAATCAGTTATGATTCAGGTGAAGTTGATAGATATACCACATGCTTTCCTTTCTACACCACCCAGAGGAGGCTTGAGCCGATAATATCCTTTCTATTCAGCTCACACCTGGTTCTCAGGGAGCTGCAGCTCAGTTAGCACAATGAACTTGGCTGTATTGTTCTGTGCTATTTCCTCCTGCCCTAGCCTGAAACCGCATTTCAATCAATTGCTAATGTCAGCGTGGGAGTCATAATCCTAGTTTAGAGCTGCTGCAAGTTACCACATCTCCATGGGTCAGAAAAGGAGTTTGACTGTTGAAGGGAGTATACCTGAGAGCCAGACAAAGCTTTCTGTTTCCTCCCGGGCAATGAGCTACAGCAAGATTCAATCCAATCAGTCTCATAAAATACCTTTCTTCTTGCCAGGGGAGCAGTTAACTCTGCAGCTAGGACCTCTGCCAGGTTGTGAAGATCTCTGGGAATTAATGTACCCCCAATTTTTGTAACCTTTCTTTACATAGAAATCTAGGCTAACATCCACAACTTACAGAGGTATGTCTAGAACTGAACTGGCTTTTCTAAATTTGAATTTTGAGGCCGCATCAAGCACGGAATATGTATTTCTATGCCACATTATCAAACATCTCATCATGAAAATAGTTAGTGGTATGATAAAGAGCTCCAAGGAGAGCTCTGAATGATGTTTGGAGACAGGACGAATGAAGATCTAATTCCCAAGTGACATGACATTACCATTTCCATAAGATGTGTCAAAGTGCATTAGCATCGCAGTGTGATATTATGTGCTTGTCAGTTAGTTTCAACGTTAACTCTGGTGATATTCAATTGTCCTAATCAAAAATGCAGAGCCCAGGGGTACTCAGTTGGCACTAATCAGAGACTGCTAGACTGCAGGGGGCAGCTGCCACAAGCTCGTCTCTTACCCCTATCTTGATCGTGGCTTTTCCAGTTAGTAAACTGAATGTGAGAAATATTGGCGAAAACAGTGGCTTGTTGACAAGCAAGATGAATGCCAGAAATGGGTGAAATTAAAGACTATAAATATATTAGAGACCTTCCCAATCATACATAAACAGGGAATTTGAATTCATTGAGTCTAAATACAGGGCTCGGTTGCTAAGTGATGCTGTGTCCAGCCATTAGTTTTAGAGGATACCTGAGCCCAATTCCAGAAGGAACAGCTTCTCTGGAACGTTATGTCTCCCTGAAATGAACTAACACGCAAGTAGTGGTCAGGGCACCTACAAGAGCAGAGAGCTGGAATGTCATCAAATTTATAGACAAGTTTTATGAACTGCTTTTATAAATTAATGTCCACATGTGTGATGGAATTTGGTTTAAGGCCTGATTTTATTATAACCTGGCACCGAAGTTGTGGGAGAGTAACTAACTCTTGTTTACCTTAAACTCCTTTCAGGGGCTGCCATCTTCTACCCAAATAATGTAAAGTGGGGCATAATTTAGTTCTTAGAAAATATGTGTCATTTTTATTTTTCACCCATCTTCATCTGATTGCATCAGCTATTCCTGAGTCTTAGAAAATTAATTCAGTAGTACAGTTGGCCTAGACATTATAATTATTATGATGATAATTACAATATGAAGAAAAGCAACTGATGTTTGTACAAAAGCCGTCTAAATCACAAAACATTTTGTCCACACATTCATGAATACACACAGTAAAGAGAGCTGAAGTCAACCACTAATGGACATATTTATTCTCCTCACAGTACACAATGTTCCGGTGTTAAAGAGAATATTTTTCATTCGGCAGAACATTGGTCTTGGTGGTTAGGGTACAAGGAGAAGTAAGGCCAGGCATGCAGGTCTTTTTCAAGCTTTTGCTGGGTTCGCATTTGTTAACATCTCACTGTCCAAAGCGAGCATGTGGCTGGACCAAGAGTCACATCGAGATGGCTCTACACAGTCACATTTGCTGGCTAGATGGAGTCAGGGCAACCTTGCAGCCATTGAAGGTGTGGCCCCAAGGTGGAAAGAGCCTGGGCCTTGAGTTGCCATGGGCAGGAGAGACACCCAGGAGTGCTGTCCAAACTGCATCACACTGTGAAGTGAGCAAAAACTATTCCTCTACTGTAGTAAGTCTTAGAGACTCATTTTTGATTGTTGTGGTTGTTTTTTTGCCTATTTGTCTGTAACCCTGGCCTAGGTAAGCCTATTTTGACAAATACAGAAATTGTAATATTTCCTTCTTGAGTATCTCTTCTAGATGGTAACAGAGCTTTGTAGTACATTTGCTGGTCTCTAAATGTGTCTGCTTGTTTAGAGTTATACTTTTGAAAAGTTAATTGATATATTATAGTATAAAATCATCAGATTTATAATTAAAAAGTGTGTGTTTGAGTCTTAGGTCTGCTACTGCATAAGCTGTGTGATGTTGGAGAGTTATTCAGCCTCTCTAAGAAATGTCTTTTTCTAAAAAGTTGAGCCAATAACATGTACCTTAACATGGTTACTATAAGGCCATGAAAAGCATAGGTGAAAATAGCTGCTAATTTTTTCTCTTTGAGGGCAGAGTACCTTGAAAATAGTAATTCTTATTAGTAGTCAGTTGGTGGTTGCAAAATAAAATGAGAAATGAAGTTTTTATAATTCTGGGAATACATCCCTTACATTTGCCCAATTTGAGTGTACTGAATTCAAGAAACAATTTTATACCCAGGATTCCAGATTCTGTGGTTCCCAGATATAGGAGAAATTCCTGCATTAGTGCTTGTCCCATATAAGCAAAGGTCAAAGGCTTCCTTCAATGGGGTCACAGGTGCTTTCTTTCATATTGAGACCAGTTTCTACATTATCCCCAGCCCATTGCCGACTTCTTCTGCATGGTCGTACCAAACCTCCCTGGATTCTCAGGTCTGTGTCTCTGTACCGAACTTCCCTAGGACTGGAATAGGCCCACTTCCTTGCCAGGCCACCTGCCTTTGCCCATCCCAGGGCCACAAGCTACTCCTTAACACTGAAGACATAGGCTTCCAACCTTGCATTTTTGGGAAAGCCTCAGCTGTCCCTCCTCCCACCCTCCAGGCAGAGTTAGTCATTCTCTTCCTGGGCTGGAACAGGGCCTTATACATTCTTCTTATAATACTTCATTGATTTTGTTTACATGGCTGTCTCCTCAACAAGATGCTGAGCTCTTGGAAACAAGGCTGTGTTATTCATCTCCACCCTCAGCACCTAGCCCAAGTCCTGGGATGTTAACAAAGCATACGGGACCCTGGAAAACTTTAAGTGTTATATCATACATTAGGAAAATTGGTATCTTGGATTTACTATAAATAAATCGTCTCTTCTGTGAGGCTTTTTGAAGTGTATTTGAAATTCTAATTTAACTACAGTATAAAGAAAATAAATTTCCCTAATAACTGAATACAAATGCAGGGTTGAGATTCCTTACCTCAGATCTAAGGAATTTTTGCACCTTTGAGAGAGGCGCCCAGTCACTGTAGTTCCAAAAACTTCCCTGAGCAATTTTGATGCACCTCAAAGTTTGAGAACCATTGTGTTAGGCCAATCTGACTTAGAAATTGCTGGTTCCAATTGCTTCAAATGTTTCCTGTTGTGAAAAGGAGCAGAAACAAAGTGCCCGTTCAGAGAGCTGGCTGCCCTCTCCCCACTTGGCCTCAGGTGCCTGGGTTCTCCCTGGAGAGTTCATGTCGCCTTCCTTATCGCTCAGCAGCCTTTGATCAGGAGCTTCTTCATTCTGGCTCATTCTTTACTTCAAAGCTGGGAAACCCGATCAGCTCCTCTCTCTTCCTTTCACCCAGGGCCCAGCCAGCCCTACAGGTGGGTCAGTCACTTGGGAAGACTGGGCAGACCGGCTTCTGCTGGAGGCCAGAGGAAAATCCTTTGTGTGGCACTCCTGTCTCATTATCCCCCAACACAATTGGTGCCACAGAGAAATGAGGAGAAGAAATAAAACCTTGTTCTAAGCCTGCCGCCGCGGGTGTGAAATCACCGCAGGTAGGGAGCAGTTTTAGGAACACTTCTGCAGTGTTCCATCTCCTAATCCCTGAGGCAAGTCTTCCTGGGTTAAACACCAAAGGGGCATTAGAGAATCCAGTCACTTGGAGGTTCCAGAATAAATCTCCTTTTATCTGAGCATTAAAATAAGTTCCCAAGGGAAAGTTTGCAAGGGAAGATCATAAACGATTTAGCTTTGTGAATATGAGAACAGTGATAGTCCAATTTCTTTGTTAAATGATTTCATTTGAGAAGACTGGCGTGTGCTACAGTGAGATGCTGTTTTAAACCTAGTTTACCCACCCACAAGCCTCCTGTTTCCCCTTCCCAAAATACCCAAGAGATGACCCAAACCTTACTTTTAAATAAGTACAAATAAATCAGAAGGGTCATTTTAAAAACAGTTTTATTGAGCTACAATTCACATATCATAAAATTTACCCATTGAAAGCATGCACCTCAATGGTTTTTGGTATATTCACAGTGTAAAGCAATTGTCACTACAATCTAAGTTTAGTGTCTCCTTAGCATCTCAGGAAAAAAACCTGCACCCATTAGCAGTCACTCTTCCACTTCTTCCCCCTGTACAGCCCTGGGAAACACTAATCTACCTTCTATCTCTATAGATTTGCCTATTTGGGGCGTTTTCTGTAAATGTAGTCATGTAATATGTGGCCTTTTGTGACTGGCTGATATTGAAATAACGATACTATGAATGTTGATATACACGCTTTTCTGTGTATGTTTTAATTTTAATGCTAAAAATGGAATTACGAGATCATACAGTAATTCTAGAATTAATATTTGGAGGAGCTGGCAAACAGTTTCTGAAATGGCTGCACCATTTTGTATTTCACTAGCAGTGGATGAGTGTTCTAATTTCTTTTTATTTCATTGTTTTAATTATTGCCATTCTAGTGAATATACATTGGTATCTCGTGGTAGTTTTGATTTGTATTTATTTCACTAACAGTTAATGATGCTGAACATCTGTCATGTCCTTAGGTCTATTTTTATATCTTCTTTGAAGAAATGTCTGTTCAAACACTTTGTTCATTTTTAAATTGGATTACTTGTATTTTCATTACTAAATGTAAGAATTTTTAAATGTATTTTGTAAATAGTCTCCATCTCAAGTATATGATTGGCAGATATTTTCTCCAAGACTGGCTGGTTGTTTGTTTTCTTGATGATGTGGTTTAACAATGAATGTTTAAATTTTGATTAAGTCTGATACATCTATTTATTTATTTTATGCTTTTGGTGTCATATTTAAGAAACCATTGCTTAATTCATAGTGACAAAAATTTACTTCTGTTTTATTCTAAGAATTTTATCACTTTAACTCTTAAACTTAACTCTATGATTTACTTTATTTTTTGAGTATGATGTGAGGTAGGGGTCTGAAATAATTATTTTGCATGTTGCCCCAGATCAATTTAATTAAAAGAATTACATTTTCTTTAAAAGCTTGTTGAAAATTAATTGACCATAAATTTGAGAGTTTATTTTTGGACTACTAATTTTATTCTATTAATCTATATATATATCATTACTTCAATATTACTAGGTCTTTATTACTACAGCTTTATAGGAAGACCTGCAGTGTGAGTCTTCCAATCTTTTTCTTCTTTTTCACAATTGTTTCTCCTCTTCCAGATACTTTGTATTTCTGTATGAATTTTAGGATCAGCCTGTCAAATTTTTCTTAAAATCTGGCTAGGATTTTGATAGAGTTTGCATTGAATCTTTGGATCCATTTGGGGAGCATTGCAATTTTAACAATATTGTCTTTCTATCCTTTAACTTTGGGTGTCTTTCCATTTACTTAAATCTTTAATCATTTTCAACAACGTTTTAGATTTTGTAAAGTACAATTCTTGCACTTGTTTTGTTAAATTTATTTGTATTTTAATATTTTTAAAAGTTTCTTTATTTTTATGATTTCATTTTTAAAGTGTTCATTAGTATTGCATAGGAAAGTAATTTTTATGTTAATATTGTATCATGCAGCCTTGCTAAATTCGTACATTATTTACAATAATTTTTGGTGGATTTCTTAGGATTTTCCATGTACAAAATCATGACATACAAAAATAGAGATAGTTTTACTTTTATTTCCAATCAGGATGTCTTTCATTTCCTTTTCTTGCCTAATTGTCTTGCTTATGTATTAAGTAAAATGTTGAATAGAAGTGATGAGAGTAGCCCTCCTTGTCTTATTCCTCCTCTTAGGGAGAAAGCATTCAGTCTCTCACTATTCAATATTATATTAGCTATGAGTTGTTCACAGTTGCCTGATATGATTTGGTTCTATGTCCCTACTCAAATGTCATCTTGATTGTAATTTCCACATGTCGAGGGAGGGACCTGGTGATGGTAGGCAATTGGATCATGGGAGCTGTTTCCACCAAACTGTTCTCATGGTAGTGAGTGTGTTCTCACAACATCTGATGATTTAAAAGTGATGTTTCTTCCCCAACTCGTGTTGCCATGTAAGATGTCCTTTGCTTCCCCTTCCGCCATGATTGTAGATTTCCTGAGGCTTCCCTCGTCATGTGGAATTGTGAGTCAATTAAACCTCTTTCCTTTATAAATTACCCAATCTCAGGTATTTCTTTATAGCAGTGTGAGAATGGACTAATACAATGCTCTTTATCAGACTGAGAGAGTTCTCTTCTATTTCTACTTTGTTGAGTTTTATTCAAAAAAATTATAAGAGGGTGTTGAATATTTCAATTGTTTTCTTCCTCTATTTGAGACGATCATGTGGTTTTTGCCCTTTATTTGATTAATATTATATATTATATTGTTTTATTTTGAAATACTTAACCAAATTTATATTCCTGAGTTAAATCTAATTTCTTGTGATATAGTCTTTTTTATGTGTTGCTAGATCCAGCTGACTTATAAATTTTGAAGATTTTTATGTCTCTGTTCAAAAGAGATATTGGTCTGTAGTTTTCTTGTGCTGTCTTTGTCTGGTTTGGGTATCCTTGTAATAGTGGTATTATAGGATAAATTAGGAAATGTTTGTTCTCTATATTCTATTTTTGGGAAAGTTTGTGAAGGATTGGTGCTAATTCTTTAATGTTTCATAGAATTAACAAATGAAGTTATCCAGACCTGGGTTTTCTTTGTAGGAAGATTCCCAATTACTAACTCAGTTTCTTTACTCTTTACAAGGTATACCAACAAGTAAAGTATACAGATACATATTATTTATTTTCTCTTTAGTAAATTTTTGTAGTGTGTGCCTGTCTGGAAAACAGTTCATTTCTTCTGTTACCTAGTTTGTTGACACACAGTTGTCCACAGTATTCCCTTATAATCATTATTTTTGTAAGGTCTGTAGTGATGTTTCCTCGTTCATTCCAATTTTACTAACTTGAGTCTTTTTCTTCCTTGTCAGTGTAGCTAAAGGTATATGGATTTTGTTATTTTACAAAAAAACAAAAAACCCCCACAACTTTGATTTTGTTGGTTTTTCTTTTTTATTTCATTTATTTTCTTAATCTTGACTATTTGCTCCATTCACCCGCTTTGTGTATAGTTTGCTCTTTCTTTCTAGTTTCTTAAGGTAGAAGTTTATATGACTGATTTGAGGTATTTCTTCTTTTTTAAAATATAAGTGCTTATAGCTATATATACATTCCTGAGCACTGTGTTAGTTTTATGCCATACATTTTTGTATGTTGTGCTTTCATTTTCATTCACCTCAAAGTATTTTCTAATTTTCCTATAATTTCTTCTTTGACATATTGAATGATATTTTTAAAAGACTGTTTTGTCTAATTTCCAAATGTTTATAAACTTCTCAAATTTATTTCTCCTGTTGGCTTTTAATTTTATTCCATTTTGGTCAGAAAACATACTTCATGTGATTCACTTCTTTTGAATTTACTGAGACTTGTTTTATAGCCTAACAAATGGTTGCTCTTGCTGATGGGCCCATGTACACCTGAAAGGAATGTGTATTGTGCTGTTGATCTGTCTTAGATGTTGATCTATGTTAGATGTAATCAGAATCTCTGGGAGTCCTACAAATCTTTGTTTAACAAACTCTCCAGGTTATTCTGATTCATGCTCCAGTTTGAAAACTACTGATTTCCAATGGATACTTCTCTGCCTTGCTCATATTGTTCTCAGATGTAATTAATCAGGAATTTCTCATGGAGATTGTCTGGAATTTATTGCTGTTCTCTGACCCTGGTACCCAGTGTTTGTCCTCCAACTACACATTTTTCCAACCCTGTAGTGTTGGTCTAATTTGGATCATTAAGCTTGAATCTGTATTTGCCACTTAGCATTCTGTTCCTTGTGGGGCCAGGAGGCCTTTTGATTGGGCTCCTTGTGTACTCTGATGCAATGCTTAGTTCTTTCAAGCCCTTTCTTGCAATCCTGAAACCTACTTCCTTATTCTCAGAAAGTAGATGCACTTGACTCTAGATGAAGTGATTATTTAGAATTTTAAGAGTTGTTCTTCCCCTATCCCTTGAATAACCACTTTTAGACATTAAATTTTCAAAAAAAAAAAAAAATCCCCACAACTATGATTTTTTAAATTTCATTTATTTTCTTAATCTTTACTATTATCTCCTTTTTACCTGCTTTGTTTATAGTTTGTATATTCTCATTTGCCTAGGACATCTGTTGGTCTTATCCCACTCTCAAGATTGATTCTTCTTAGATTTTGTCACCCAAGAAAATCAATTTCCATTATATCATGCTTCTTTCTTTACAGTTCTTTGTCCTCTTCATCAGGACTATGGTCTAGGTACCGTAGCAGTGCCCTCCATACCTGTGTCAGCACCTTCCAACAGTGCCTGTACCTGATCAAGAGGCTGTCTTCTCTTACTATGACTCAACAAGTGAGGTTCAGTTTCACTACAATGTTTTATAATCAAAGTTGATCTAGATTACTTGGTTCAATTCTGAATGCCTTATTTAACTAGAGATATTCAATGAAATAAAGATCAATTATATGTTCCTAAAACTGAAAACTATGTCATTAGAGAAGTTGATTTTATGGGAGAGCATCCTCCCTTTTGATGCATTCATGTAGCAGATGCTTCAGATTCCCCACACAGATCTATTTTTCAGGACTGAAGACTCATCTCCCTAGTTCTGCATTAGGCCCACTGCTCCCTCTCCAACTACTTGTCATCTGCTGAAAGGATCTAGCCATGCCCCCAGGAAAATGTTACCCTTTCCTCTGAGGGTGGTTTGTGGCAGATGACCGTCATCTCCTTTGCCTCAAGGTGAGACAGTTCTGCTTGCTCTTCATGCTCCAGAGCTCCCTGTGGGATTAGGCAGAAGCCAGACTACAGCTGAGACCACATTCTTGCTCTGCCTTTTCTTTTACTCCACCCTCCCTCAATAAACCACCAGCACATAAATCTCTTTCTCAGGCTCTGCTTCCAGAGGACCTAGCCTAAGACAACCAAAGACCTCCTACTTAAGGAAATCAGAGTAAATTGTGATCACCATTTTCTATTATCTATGCTAGGGTCTTTGAGCCCCTTTAAATCCACATATTTGTGAGAAATATCTGCAAATATAGCTGTTAAAATCTCCTCTTTATTTAAGCATCAATTTCATTGGATTTTTTTTTTTTTTGAGACAGTCTTGCTTTGTCACCCAGGCTGGAGTGCAGTGGAGCAATCTTGGCTCACTGCAATCTCACCTTCCAGGTTTAAGTGATCCTCCTGCCTCAGCCTCTAGAGTAACTGGGATTACAGGCACCTGCCACCATGCCCGGCTAATTTTTGTATTTTTGGTAGAGACATGGTTTCAACATGTTGGCCAGGCTGGTCTTGAACTGCTGACGTCAAGCAATCCATCAATCTTATTGGATTTTAATATTTCTGTAACAGAAGAGAGAAAAACGTATCCCCCAGTGCCCCATGTGAAGTAATAAAGTTTTGATTAGATGTCTCCATAAGTCCACAAAGTAATGGAGTTTTAATTATTTATCATCATAAGCCTATAATTTTTCCCTGAGTTAAATAATGAAGGGGATCAGAAGACCTCATTTACTTTAATTTCATGCCTAGAGCTCACACTGGTTAGGGTCTCATGAAAATGACTTTGTTAGGAGCCCCACTGCTGGGTGAGCCTCACCAGCTTGAGTCCAGATTTGCTTAAGCAATTGGGAAATTTCTTCTTCAAGCAGAAGGCAGGGTCAGGGAGGATAATACATAAACATTACCCAGCATTGTATTTTCTATGGCAGGCTATGTCTTTTAGGTCCTGTAATTTAAATCTTACTGACATGAGAAAAAAATGAAAGTATCATCTTGACTGAGGATGGAAAGTATTCTTAATTCTATGAGTCCTTAGAAAGCTCTAGGAGTCTGTTAATTCTGGAGAATAAATGAGCCAAGAAAGTCAGAGAACTAACTCAAAATATCTGAAGGTTAGTCATATCAAAGTAGTAAATCATTTCACCATTGTTTTCAATAGAATAGAGTTAAAAATAATGGTTGGAAGAAAGAGAATTATGTACAGGTTATAGTGGGAGAAATGCACAAATGAGAGGCATTTAAATCAACATGAAAAGCAGATGTCGAGAAAGTGACGTGGTCTGAGTGTTGAAAGATGAGTAGGATTTCACAAAGGGAAGAACATTCGAGGAACAGGCACGTGTGAAGACACCAAACCAGACATCCCATGTCACACAATGGATACTATGAGTCATTCAGTGTGGATGGATACAAGATATGTAGTAGGTGGTGGAGAAGAAGACAGAGTCTGGAAAGAAAGCAGAGACAGAATATTTAGGGCCTCTTACGTTGATCTAGAATTTGAGTTTCCTCCAGATAGCATATGTAAATTTATCAGAGGGTGTTAAAAAGAGAAATAAAATAATTAGGTTTTTTTTTTTTTTTTTTTTTTTACTTATTCAAGTACTAGTAAAAAATACAGACCAGGTGACGAGATGAATGGAGTGAGAAGACAGCCCAGTGCAATGAGAAACTAATATGGACCTAAATAGAGGTGATGGAGGTACATATGGGACAACGGATATTAATGAGGTGAAATCTACTGAGAACTGATTGGCTGAAAAGATGACGGAGAGAGAGAAGAGCCCAGGATGATATGCAGTTATTGAGAAAGAGAGAGAGAGAATACAGGGGAAGACAGAAGCAAAAAGGTGTTGGGAGAAAAAGAAAATAGATTAAGGAAATTGGAAAAGAAGACACACTTTTTGAGGACTATTTCTGGAGGTTTTAGGGATCTGACCTTATGAATAATTGAGCTATGGTAGAATTAAGGGCTGAGGACAACTCTCTAGAACAACATTGTCCAATGGAAATACAATGAGATTATATATATGTGTATATATATATATATGTATATATATATATATATATATATATATATAAACTTTTTAGTAGCTACATTTTAGAAATGTAAGAAGAAACACAAAACTAATTTAATAATATACTTAACTCAGTATACTCAAAATACCATTTTAACATTCTATCAATAGAAAATATTGATAGAATATATTATTTTTTTGTACCAAGTTTTCTAAATCTGGTACACAACTTATGATTACAGCACCTATCTATTCAGATATTAAATGTTTATCAATACTATTTGATCTGTATTTACACACCGTGAAGCGTATGGTTGAAAAGATAGATTCACATATCCAAATGGTTTTAGATATAAAGTTTTCTGATAACTGAATCAAGTATTATTTTTAAATTTAAAATAAATTAAATTTAAATTAAAAATGTATTCCTTTATCTCACTAGCCACGTTTCCAGCAGTAAATAGCTACATGTGAGGCACTGGCTGCCATACTGGACATATAGCCCTAAAATCTTGTTACTTAAAGGGGGACCTGAACACCACAGCATTAGTATCTTCTGAAAGTTAGTCAATTCAGAATTTCAGGCCCACCTCCAAACTGACTGAATCACAATCGTCATTTTAGCAAGATGTTCAGGTTATCTGCACATGAAAGTTCGAAGCTCAAGATACATTGCCTTAGGAGACAGAAAAAAAATCACATCAAGACTTCAGGGACACTGAGGCACAGTGTAATGAGGTGATTTAGCCAACACCTTGCAGTGAGGACACTGAAAGAGCATACATAGAATCTAGAAATTTGGAGTTTGTTTCTTGTCTGACCACCCATATGGTATTGATTTACTTATCCAAACTTATTTTTCAACTTGGCATTCACATTCATAAATCCAGTATCACACAGAAGAACCCATTAACTTAAAGATATATAGCATTCAGATAGACATTCTGAAGCAGAAAATATATAAAAGGGTCCCTCAAAAAATGATTTCTGGACTCTGTTTAATGAAAACCATGGTTGGCTCTATGGGGGTAAGACCAGAGTTTACGATTGGTCCTCTAACATACAGAGGATTTAATTACTTCCAAGATGACCCTGTTTTAATGTACTCTTGTTGTCTGAATGCTTCTATCTTCTAACTGCAGGTCAGGACAAAGGGGTATCTTTTACAACATAAGGAGAGAGAAAAGTGGATGGACAAGAGTCCAGGGTGGCTTTTGTGTTGAGCTCGCTTGTGCCTATGAACCGTGATGAATGACAGATGCAGTTCCATGCTGAAAACTGTGCTGAGTGATCCAGACTCAGTTATCTGTTTGAATACCTATAATTATAGAAGTTTAGGTACTTGATTTTATCATGAGAGGTGGTGAGTTTACAAAACTCAATATGGGCACAAATTAAAATAGTTAAATAATTTTAAGAAAGTCAGAATTATCCCAAACAATTTATAATTTCTTATTCCATATTAGCATAATCAATTTTTAATTTTGTCATCTAAATAACAAAATATTTTGAAATTTGGAATCTCCAGAGATACAGAAAAGCTGTAGACTCTTCTATTCCCACAAGCTATGTCTTAACCACCCACATTATCCAAATTGTAGCCATTCAATAAAATCAAATATTACAAAACTATTGAATGCACCATTTTTACATTCAAATGATCAGAAGCTTCCAAACATCAGTTAAATTTGGTTTTCTGGCATAATAGCTATTATAATTAATAAATTTATTTGCATAATTATTATAAATTGTCACAGAATTGCAGATCTGCAGAGAGATTGAAAGATGTGATTTAGATAGTATTGAAATGCTAGGGAGTAATCGATGTAGAACTATACAATGAATTATTAGAAAGTTAAACTGAGTACTACTCTATCTAACTTCCAACATTCTGTAATCCATTTTCAAGTTCTGAGTTCAGAGACTTGTATCATTGTGTGATAAAGCTTATCTAAGCCAAATTTCAGCTAAACATGCTTTGGTGAAGGCATCTCTGCCCTTCTCAATTTCTTGAAATAAACATAAAAGTGATAACGATGATGATAATCATATTATAGAAAACTACACCTTCAAAGGAGTTTTTAAGCAGTAAAATCTCAGACCACAGTTTATGAAAGAAGGGTTGAAAAGGGCAATGAAAAGGAAATCTATCTGGTTTAGAAAAAAAGCCAAGAGTTGAAAAATAGGTCTGCACAAAATGGTTACCTATAAGTGGCACCTACAGACAGAAGCTCCATACTAAAGTCCCCTCTACTGTAAGAAGCAGCAAGGTCTGCTGCATCTTGAGCCAAATCTATTAGTGCAAAGTGGCAGAGAAGGTATATAGAAATATAGACACCTACATATAAAAAACAAACTACTACCACCAATCACAAATGCAACCGTATGGCAAGATGGAGCAGGAAAAGTGAGTGACCATGAGCTCCACAAATGATATTAAAAAGAGTAGGCTTGAAATCACTACACACACACACACACACACACAGACACACACACACACACAGACACACACACACACACACACTGTCTTAAAGATTTGTTTGTTTTTCTGGCTGGTGTGCAATGGCATTATCATAATTCACTGCAGCCTTGAACTCCTGGGCTCAAGCTGTCTTCCTGCCTCAGCCTTCTGAGTAACTGGTACTATAGGCTATTCGTGTGTGTGTGTGTGTGTGTGTGTCTGTGTGTGTGTGTCTGTGTTTGTGTGTATATGTAGAGATCAGGTCTCAGTATGTTGCCTAGGCTGGTCTCAAACTCCTGGGCCCAAGTGAAGCAATCCTCCTGTCTTAAGTCTCCCAAAGCCCTGGGATTACAGGTGTGAACCACTGTGCCCAGCCAAGAATAATAATTTTAAGGGTTTATGGATACCTGATGCCCCCAAGCACTGAAGAAGTAAGCATACGTATTTCCTCGAAGAATTGCCACATGGAAATTTTCAATACTTTCTCTCTCTCTCTCTCTCTCTCTCTCTCTCTCTCTCTCTCACACACACACACACACACACACCCCACCCTAAAGCACCCACGGGAACAATATTCTGTGAGAAAAAGATATCAAACCAACTTTAGTGTCAGACCCACAAAGAAAGCAGAAGTTGGATTTACCAAACGTAAAATACAGAATACAAAGTATTTGTATGTAAAGAAATAAAAGACCAAATTTAAAACATGAGTGAAGCTTAAAAGCTTACATAAAAGTATCTGATAAATTGGAAAATAAATCATAGAGGACTCCAAGACATACCTAGACTCTTCAAAGTACAACTGTAAAATACGCAAGAAAAAATATGTATTTCAAAAGAAGTTAGCTTAAATGCAGGTCACAAAGAGCATCTTTCTCTATTTACATCCTGGTTCTCACCGCTCTAAATTTAGTTCTCCTATTGACTTTTCATAGTTGTACAATTACTAAGGTAACCACTGGAGAATAACAATAAATTAACAAACAGAAACGAGGAGGTCAAATTGAGAGGAAGTATAAATAAACAAACGTTTCCTTTTTTTATAGGAGATGTACAAAGGAGTATAGGAACGAATATAAAATACTGGCAAAAAGCTGCAAATTTAATTCAGCAGGATATGATAGTTTGCAGCGACACATAGAAGTGCAAAGAAGTTTTAATATTAGAAAAATCTATTAGTATAATGTATCATATTATTAAGTGATTGAAGGAAAGAGGCCACAAAAATAGCTGCTAGAAAGATATTTAATAAGCTTTAATATCCATTTTTAATAACAGTAAACTAGCAACTAGACTGGTTCTTTTTCAACTTGATTAAAAATATAAATCTAAATTATAGAGCCAGTTCAATATATAACAGTGAAACACCAGAGGCCTCCTCATTAAAATCAGGAACAGCAAAGAATGGCTGCTCAGTTATTTTTCCATTAACTATAGATGTTCCAGAACTTCCTTGGTCAAATTATTCTCTGTAGGCCTGAAACTTTTTGAGGCTCTACATATATTTACTCATCTTTTTATCTTTTATTGAAGATACTTATAGGAAAAAAAATGTTGTTCTATTAAATGTTATTTGCAAGTGAGTCACACCAAGATATAACTTACTTGCAAATAACAAGTATCTTTCTCAGAAAAATGAATTTCATATTATGAGTGAAATGTATAATGTTTACAAGCTCTTGTGCAGAAATTATCCTGCATTTAATCTTGTTACTGAGAAAGAGATGAGAGAGAGAGAGAGAGAGAGAGAGAGAGAGAGAGAGAGAGGATGTCCATTAAACCCAAGGTAAAAATCAGATTTTATCCTAGATGCAAGCAAACAATTTAGTGTGCAACAGTGTTATGGACGCAGATAGAAGATTCTACAATCTACTCCTAGGTGAGAGCTAAAGAGCAGTTTTTTTTGTTGTTGTTTTTTGTTTTTTTTTTCACTCACGGTCACAGCAATAGCCAGAATGTTAGTATTTTGCATGATTTTTCTGAATCCCACCTCCCACAGGAAGATACAGAGAGCCAGATGACATCCAAACAAACACTCAATGTGCTGCATTACAGAAGAGGAGTCCTGATCTTAGGGAGCCTGAATGTTTTATAGCGGACAAAGGCTTGCTTGCTCTTTCTTCCAGGAGACATTCTCTTTATTACACTGGACAGTGTGCCTGTGCTTTTCCCTAGAGGGAGACACTACCACCCAAAGCTATTCACTATACAAACAACCTTGAAGAGATGGTCCAGAGAAAAGGGCAGTCAGTGCCCTCACTCACAAGGCATGCAGAAACACAAGGGACCAATGGAGAATTGTCTTTCCACAGTAATCAACTCTGTCACTATATAGCTATTAGTATATTTGTTGTCAAGCTTTTACATTAAACCCTTATTTCCATAAAAATATGAACCATATTTGTTTTGTCTACTACCACATGCATAATAAAGAACTTTTAGCTACAAATGGATGACTGTGCTGTGAGTCAACAATTTTAAACAAGTACAAATATGAATTATTTTAATTATGTCAATTCATTAAAAATATGTATATATGTGTATATTTCATAGAATCACAAAAAAAATTATACATCTCTGTAGGTTTGACTCAAACTCAATACTTGAGAAGTACAAAATGAATTTTGGTTACAATATCCATAAACTCAAGATTCATTTCACCTAAATGCATGAGTATGAAAAATGCAAACAAAATTTTAATAATATAATATCAAACATATATAGAACCAGTCTGGTATATCTCTCTGAAACCTTTATGATATACAGCTATGATAGGCATTTACAATCTATGCATCTAGAAATTCTGCCAAATTATCCTTGACACTTGACCATAACATTGAAAATTATGTAACAGTCCTTTTGCTCACTATCTCACAGAGACAACATGAATCCAAAGCATCACTCTTTCTTGACACTATCAGATGCAGCTTCAGAATCCTACTGAACACTGTATTCCAGCTGGCCACCACCAATTGATTAGACATGAAATGCAAATTGAACATACTTGGTCTCTTTACCAAAATATAATTCTCAAACTAAATGAAGTCCTCAAGATGTCTCAGTGCTACATGTCGCTTTCAAAGTTGATGAGTCTACAATATTAGTTCCCCAGTTACTAGTAATAATTTGTAAAATTTATTGTCTACCAAGACTGTTCTAAACACAGAATTCATTTAATACTCCAATAACTTAATGAATGGGCTCTTTAGTATTCCCATTCCACAGATGAAGAAATGGAGCCACTAGGATGTTGATTTGTCTGTCAAAGTCCACACGGCTAGAAAATAAAAGAAACAAAATTCCAATGCTGAAGCCTGGGGAGTCATATTCTTAACCATTACCAAATGCAAAAATTAGTGAAATTAGCCTAAAGTTGTTTACATAGTAAGCTGGAGGTTACCACATTTTCCACATAAAACTTTCATCTGGCAACCCAGTTTCCTTGTGACATTTCACAAAGCCAGCATCATAATATCAAGGAGGAAGCAGGAGACGTTAAGAGCCCTTGTTTCATTTATTGGGACATTGGCTTGCTGGCCACATGATGTTTAGGGTGACCGATGACTTTATTTTGCCTGGAACTGAGAGATTTCCAGGGACACAGGATTTTTAGTGCCAAACTTAGAGAATGTGGACCCAAACTGAACCATTGATCATTGCCTTACACTTAGAGAATGCAGACCAAAACAACTATTGATCATTGCCCTAGTGGGACTCTATGCCTCAACATGTAATCTATCAAGCAGGGAGGTTCCAGATGGATTATTATGCTCATCAGTTCACAAGGATCTATCTAATTGGCCAGGAATCCTTCTGTGTGCCTTCCCTCAGTCACCCTAATCACTCTCAGAATGCACATCCCTGTGTGCTGTGCTGTTTAAAGCTGTGCTTCTCAAACGTTCGTGTAGTATAAGAATCATCTGGAGGGCTCGCTAAAATAGTCTCTCGGGTGGCTCTGGAGATTCTGAGTCAGTAGGTCTACGGTGAGGCCCAGGTTTTTGCATTTTTATTAAGCTCTAGGAAAGTTGCTACTGGTGATTCAAGGAGCTAAATTTTTTAGAATATTCATTGATAACTATATAAACTATATATATAATATATAATATATATAATATATATAAACTATATATATAAACTATATAAAATTAATAGGAAGGGAAAAGGCAGGGTCATTTATCAGTGAAATTCTGTTTCAGCCACTGTGACCTACATATTCTTATTCATCTCTAGTGAAACTATTTATCATAATTGGAAACTGATATTTCAATTTGTCACAATTGAAATTTTGCTCAAATCTTTTATATTTATTAGAATAATTATATCCATGAGGGCATCTAAAATAGTGACTTCTCAGCTCTGAAAGAAAAACAAGTTCATCAGTAACAAATTTTGCCCTAAAACATGCTAAAAACAGTAAGTATGACTATTTTGTTGGTGATAAACCTTCATTTAGCCTCTTCTATCTTAGTCCTAGTCCCATAGTAATGTCTTTCCTGATGAATGTAAGAAACACATTTTTCTTTTCTCATCTAAGTAAAATGAGATGGAAAGTCATGACTTAGGGTGAATTCAATGCAGTCCTGCTATTTTACGGAATTTCAATTATGCTGAGTAGAATCGCTCACTAAGAGTGAGCAGCTGCTATCACAGTGTTAATGAATGTTAGAGAGTATTATCTGCACCCCCTTAGAGTATTGGGCTAACTATAACAGTGCAACTGAATCTCAGCTCTTTTCTGTAAAACACAGGGTACTTAACTAAAATCTACCGTGAACGGATAGCTGGCATTGATCAGGTAAGATGGTCACTTTTTGCCAGGTAAAATATTGACTATATTGAAAGAAAAAGACCAGTTTATGAAGAGCAGAATACAAATGATACATTGGAAAAATGCAGTTATATTGCATCTAATATCTTCAGCCTTAAAAAAAACACTGTCTACCGCAAAGTCCTAGAAGAGATGACAAGCACAGCAATGTGTTCACTCACTTAGCATTACCAAATGTGTGACAAGCCATATGAGTGCCTTCTGATGTGCTTCATGTTGGCAAAGCACATGACAACAGCGAAGAAAGATTTTTTGGAAAAAAAAAAAAAACAATTTAGATGTAAATCTAATCAAACCTCTAGAGCTAATACATAGGGCTCTATCTTCATAGAAAATACAGGAGATGGAAAAGTATAGACAACTCATAAGCAAGTATAGAGACAATTCCAGAATGTTAAAATCTGTATGACAATGACAGTGACCTCAAGCCATTGATATAAAAGAAAAATAGCGAGTACTTCTTTAGATGAATAAACAACCAAATGTCATGTATAAACCTTATTTGGATCCTGATATAATCACACAGACTGCAAAATGACATTTTTGAGATTATGAGGAAAAAGTGAATATGTTTTGGGTATTAGATAATACCAATAAAGACAGTAATTGGCAGTTTCATTAGGCATGATGGATTGTACATGGGTTACGTTTTTTTACAGAGTTCATAATTTTAGAAATGCCAAGGTGAATGAACATTGATTTAAAACATATTTGATTATAAATAAAATAAATGTACCAAATTGTTAAGAATGTTTGAATGTGAATAGTGGATTTATGAAACATTATTGTACTATCTTCCATAATTTTGTATACATTTGAAATATTTCAAAATATATATGAAAATTGGTCACAGGAAATCAAGGCCATTGGTAAAATTAAAGGCTGTGCTGATGGCCAATGGGACACCAGATGGTTCCTGGCATTGCCGTCCAGGGATTATTGTGAGAGCTGTTTCCCAACATCTGCTCTCTCCTAACCACTCCCAGACTTCTGAAAGAGCATGTGACCTCTTCCCTCTGCAGAACCCCCTTTATATTACTATTTGTGTTACAGTTGGGAACAAACTCTTATCAAGTACAAAGTATGGAACAGTTGAGTTGACAGATGGTGACATTCTGACACTAAAGAAGCATTCATCTGACCCAAAAGCTGAGAAGGTCAGGGGATTCCCAGAAAGAAAGCATAGCGTAGGAACTTTACTGCCTCTCCAGATCTGCTAAATTAGACATAGAATGTGAATGATCAGAAAACAAAATAAACCTATGCTCATCTTTGTATGACATATCAAGGCCACAAGTGGAAAGCAATGAATTAACATCTGATTAAAATGTGCTCTCAGAATTGCACAAGTATCTTCACATATAGCAGAGTACAGTACATGCTATGTTGGATCAGGGTTGGAGGATTCAAAAGATTCTTCAAGAGCAGCCCCTGGCCTAGAAATAGGAAAAGGAAGTTAAATAAATTGGCATGATGGTAAGTATAATCAAGATATAAACATGTAGAAACTGCCCATGAAATGTAACTATAAAGTGATGTGACTCTAATTTTTTGTAATCAAACAACAGAGTTAATATGGACCTAGGAAAGTTGTCCTTCAAAACACGTTTTTTGGAGCTTCTATTCCCATTACAGAGATATTATTGCTGCTTAAGACATTTTGGGGATTCATGACTTACTTGCCTGCTGCAAAGGAAATGAGGAACTACCTTAAGCTTATTTTCATCATTAGAATTGTTGGTATTACTATTATATTAAAAGTCTATGACATTGTTTCAAGGCAATTATTTAATGTCATTATTATCGGTATAATGCATTTTCAATATTCAATTTGTTAATAAGTATTATTTCTCTATGCATTGCTACACAGTATAATGAATAAAAGTACTATAAATTTAACAGACATATCAAACTCTGTTTCAAACATCTTAGAAAAACAGTCTGGATATTTGTCCTATAACCAGTGACCAAAGACTAAAAACATTGAGTTAAAATTGTTTACCTTCTCTGTAACTTCCTCTTGCTTCTTTCTTAATATAAAATTTTACACTTAATCTGAAAGGTCAAGGCACTTTCTTCAACTATCTAACATTGCATTCCAAAGTAATTTTTTTTCCTGAGTGAATTTATTTTGTAGTGGCTAGACAGATAGGCAAATATATATATCATTACAGAATAAATTTTATTCTCATTTTTGAGCAAATTTGATCTTGAATTAAATATATTTTTAGGCTTTTTGTAGAGTTTTCAAATAAAGTGAGATTAGATGGCTATACTGAATTATCCATTTTGTCCTAGAAATCACGTCATATTTATTGATAAATTCAGTTATATACACAGGTTAGTGATTCATTGTATTCATTGGATTTGACGATGAGTGGATTTTAATTGTTAATAATATATCAACTCATAGTTTCTACCATTAAAGAAAGTCAAATACCTGTGTGAAATATGCTAACTAGAATCCCCCAGACTCTCTGAGGAATGATTCCGTGCATTACAAGATGACTGAAAAAGCCTATTTTTTTTTCTTTTCTTTTCTTTTCTTTTTTTTTTTTTTTGAGATGGAGTCTTGCTCTGTTGCCCAGGCTGGAGTGCAACCGTGCGATCTTGGCTCACTGCAACCTCCACCTCCTGGTTTCAAGCGATTCTCATGCCTCAGCCTTCTGTAGCTGGGATTACAGGCACATGTGCCACCACACCCAGATAATTTTTGTATTTTTAGTAGAGACAGGTTTCACCATGTTGTCATGTTGGTCAGGCTGGTCTCAAACTCCTGATCCTGGCTTTCTGTACCTGGCATATTTTGTTAATAGTGTTCTCCATGTTTATCCATGTTGTCACAAATGGCAGAATTTCCTTCTTTTTTCAGATTGAATATTATTATTCATTGCACGAATCTATTCACTTGTCTCTCAATGAACACTTAGACTGAATTGTTGTCGTGGGTATGGTGAATAATGCAGCAATGAACGTGGGAGTGCAGATACCTCTTCAACATAATGGTTTTGTTTGTGTTGGATATACACCCAGAATTGGAATGCTGGATTATATGGTACTTCTATTTTTAATTTTTTGAGAAACTGCCATACTATTTTCCATAATAGTTGTACTAATTTACATTCATTCCCACCAACAATGTGCATGGGTTCCCTTTTCTCCACACTGTTGCCCAGGCTGGAGTGTGGTGGAGCAATCTCGGCTCACTGCAGCCTCTACCTCCCAGGTTCAAGCCATTCTCCTGCCTCAGCCTCTGGAGTAGCTGGGATTGCAGATGTGCACCACCATGTCCGGTTAATTTTTGTATTTTTAGTAGAGACGGGATTTCACCATGTTGGCCAGGCTGGTCTTGGACTCCTGACCTCAGGTGATCCACCCGCCTTGGCCTCCCAAAATGCTGGGATTACACACATGAGCCACCACACCCGGCCTATTTTTCATCTTTTTAATCATAGCCATTCTAACATTGTTAAGTCATATCTCATTGTGCATTTAATCTGCATTTCTCTGATGATTACTAGTACTTATAACACTAGTAAGTCATATTGCACATTTCTTCAAATGCCTGTTGGCCATTTGCTTGTCTTCTTTTAAGAAGTATTTATTCAGGTTCTTTTCCGTTTTTTAATTGGGTTGTTTTCTTGGTATTGAGTTTCCCCTATATTTTGAATATGAACCCTTCTCCTACGTGTATTTTGCAAACAGTTTCTCCCATTCTGTAGGTCATTTTGTCACTATGTTGTTTTCTTTGCTGTGGAGAAGCTTTTTGGTTTGATGCAGTTCTATTTGTTTATTTTTGCTTGTGTGCTTCACTGCTTGCTATTGGTTCAGTTTAATTCTCCATTAAGAAGATCCATAGATGTAAACAACCCTGCAGGTGCAGTCATAAGAAACTTTGCAGCAAGGGTGTCTCTCTGTGTAAATATACACATTTTGCTAAACACAGATATTCTCCAAGATTTGTTGAAGTTACTATTCTGGTGCATGATTAAAATGACAATGAAAATCTGACAAACCCCACAGAGGGATATCCCCGCTGAGCAATATAAATAAAAGACACCCCCAAACTAGTTTGAACACTTTCCAGTTATCTGCTGAGACTACAGAGGAGAGGACTGGCTGTATGCCCACCATTCCCCATTCCACACTCCCCCTTCACAGATGCCCTACAGCTTCCTGTACCCTTCAAGACTGCTCTTGCTAGTAATACCTGGAGCAGGAAGCAAAGATCAATGTTATTCATCATCTGCCTTAATCCATTTCCAAGAAAGTCCCAAGAAAAAGAATTTGGCCAGGATTCCTATTGGGTTGAACAGCATACAGGATTTTTTAAAGCAATTATTTCACATTGAGTTTTAAAATCATTAAAGGCAGCTGCCCCAGGATCTCTAGCAATGTGGCTGTGGCTTCTAAGATATATCTACGCCCAAAAGCTCAAGGGACTAGCCTTATAATGCAAGCATAAGAGATGCTTTTCTCAGCAACTCAGTATTTCCATCATTTTTTGGAAATGCCTTTTATAGTCCTACATTAGCATTTCTCTTTGCACATGCTTTTTTTTTTTTTTTTTATGATGAGATGAATAGTTTGATCCCTTCTATTTTACTTGGTGGTCGATAGAGCACCAGATCAATGGTATTTGGGCGAAACACAGTCAGTCAAATAAAATTACAATGACCATAGATTACTTTGTTATAAAAATGTTTTTTTCCTAAGGGCTTAAGTTGAAAATGTTCAGTGGAAACAAACATTCTCGCAATCCCAACAAATGATCTGTTTCAGAGCTCCAGGATGCATCCCATTAAATGATTTACATAGATGCAGTAGCTGTGTAAACAATGCATAGGAAATGTATCCGTAAGCCACATTACCTTACAGCAAGAATTTATTTTTTAAAAAAACAAGAATAAAGTAGATCAAAGTAAAGTCAATAAACATCATATGCCATGTGCATAGTACAAAGGTAAAAACTAAATCTTCAGGATAATTTGAGTTACCTCCATTTGGGGATGTTCTTATGGTCTCTGAGAGGCTCACCCGTGGATTATGCTGACTTGAGAAATTTTCCAATTTCATTCAACCTACAGGTTTCTTTGCCTTTCAAAATTTAGGTCCCATAAGAAGATGGAAACCCAAAGAGAAACTATTAACAAACCATTTATCTTAGAGGTAAGTAATTTTAAGCATTTTTAATGAGCTTAATGTATAAAACATATTTTAGAATTTTTTTTGTTTTTTCTTTAAAAAGTATTATTGGTATTTTGACAGGAATCTTATCGAATCTGTGAATGACCGTGGGTAATGTCATTTTAACAATATTATTTTTTTTGTTTTTTTTTTTTTGCTTAATATATAAAATATATTTTAGAGGCTTATTTTCTTATATGTTTAATATATAAAATATATTTTAGAATTATTTTAATTACATATCTCTGTCTGGGTTCAATAGTGGACTTGGGCCCAAGCCTCCATGCCTCTCTCCCATTTCTTACTATAGAAAGTTGATCACTGTATAGTATAACTAGTTGTTTAATTATCTGTCACTTTAATAGGCAGCATGCTTTTTGAAATCAAGAATCTCAATCTTATGTAGTGTAATTAAAGTATTAAATTAATATGCTTGAACAAATGGAAGAAATGGAAGAATGCATTAAAGCAAGAATTATATAATGTTTTAAAGTTTGCAAAACATTTTCCAATACATTTCTTCATTTAAAACTAAAAGTAACACTGGGAAGAAGATTATCCTCATTTTGCTGGTAAAGAAACTAGGGCTTGAGTGGCTTCATCCTCCACCTTTCTCTTCTTTCGCTGATGCCTCCCAGCTCTTGTCGGCTTCCGGCCAGCTGTCTCCTTAATATCGAACACCATGCCTTCAATTAACTTGCAGAGTTCTGATGGAGAGATATTTGAAGTTGATGTAGAAATTACCAAACAATATGTGACTATCAAGACTGTGTTGGAAGATTTGGGAATGGATGATGAAGGAGATGATGACCCAGTTCCTCTACCAAACGTTAATGCAGCAATATTAAAAAAGGTCATTCAGTGGTGCACCCACCACAAGGATGAGCCTCCTCCTCCTGAGGATGATGAGAACAAAGAAAAGCGAACAGATGATATTCCTGTTTGGGACCAAGAATTCCTGAAAGTTGACCAAGGAATGCTTTTTGAACTTATTTTGGCTGCAAACTACTTAGACATCAAAGGTTTGCTTGATGTTACATGCAAGACTGTTGCCAATATGATCAAGGGGAAAAATGAGGAGATTCGCAAGACCTTCAATATCAAAAATGACTTTACTAAAAAGGGGGAAGCCCAGGTACACAAAGAGAACCAGTGGTGTGAAGAGAAGTGAAATGTTGTGCCTGATACTGATTGTTCCAAGTACTAGTTGCACTGTTCTGTTTATAATTGTTCATATTAGACAAACAGTAGACAAATGCAGCAGCAAGTCAATTGTATTAGCAGAATATTGTCCTTGTTGCATGTGTAGTTTGAGTACAGATTCCAAACCTATGGCTGAGTTTCTTCTAGTATGAGTGAAAGTTTCTTTTCTCTTTTCTCTGAATAAAACGGAGCCGTAGGTTCTCTATAAGTGGGGGGAGGGGGAGGAAACTAGGGCTTATGAATTTAAGTTACACACCAAAGCTAAGAGGACTGTGGCAGAGAAGATAAGAGCATGACTATGAAACTATCCTGTCTGAGTCTGAATCCTAACACCTTTTCTACACATCATGTAACTTGGGTAAGTTACCTAACTTTTCTATGCCTTAGTTTCCTCATCTCTAAAAGGAATACAGAACAGTATCTTCCTCACAATATTGCTCTGATGATTAAAAAATATATGAAAAACTTAAAACAGTATCTGACACATAGTTTTCTGAGAGGGGGATTCTCTGACTACAAAGCTAGTACTCTTTTTACTAAACTACAATAGAACCTTAACTACTACTGCTTCCAGTGTTCCTAAACAAAAAAAGACTCTATCAAACAACCAACTCACAAAGATTTTTGAAAGAGAACGATAGGCATTGAATAAAAATAATTAACTGAATCCATAATACCTACTAAGTATTATAGTAATTGTATGAGCAAGAATGCCATAATATCTTGTGTTCTTATTTGTTTTTAATGTTGTGAGAGAGGCTAGTGGGGGAAATCACCTTCACATGAGCAACTAAGATAGGAACATAGAATGCAACCATTCCACAAATAGGCAGAGCTCCCCGCCCCCATGCTTGTATATAGAAGAGTGGATATGGTAGCTGGTCTCCAAAGATGACCTTCAAATGAACTCACCTGAGTAGTCCTCTTTTCTTCAGCCTGGCCTAAATTGTGACTGACTTTCTTTTTCTTTTTTTATTGTGGTGAAATTCACAAGAATTAAAATTGACCATTTAAAAGTGAGTAATTTAGTACATTCACAGTGCTGTACAATCATTGCCCCATCTAGTTCCTTTTCTTCACCCTCAAAAGGAAAGCCCCTACCCATTAAGCAATTATTCCTATTCCCTCTTACCCCATCCACAACCCCTGACAGCCACCAATCCACTCATAACCAAAAGCTAGAAACAATGCAAGTGAGCATCAACAGACAAATGGAATAGCAAATCATGGTGTATCCATATAATGGAATATAATTCATTCATAAAAATAAATGAAGTACCAAGACATACTAAAATATGAATGAAACTTAAAAACTTTACATTACATGATTGATTTGGGATCGATTCAATGTGGTGCAGGTGATCCTGTGGACTGTTAGAGGCAGGTCAGGAGGAGCCTGAAAGCCTCTGCAGAGGACACTTAAAGCTTTCACTGGTGGGGATCCTGAGCTTCCAGGTAACAAGGAAAACTACCATGGACTGCCATGCTGTGAGGAAGCCCAAACTAGCCACATAGAGAAGGGGCTGGAAAAGAGGGATTCCTATCAAGCTCCCAATAGTTCAGCCATCCCAGTTTAGGTGTCAGAAGTGTGAGAGGGCAGCTGTCTTGAATATTCTACCTGTAGAAGATAGTTTGCGGAGACAAAAGGAGGAACCCCAGTGACAGCCAGAACTGAGGCTCAAGGCATGTCCCCAGGGTAGACATTACAGTCACTTGAAGTTATGTAAGCCACCCCAACTCAGGCTCCAGCAACAATACATAAGTAGTTGGATAGCTAGGTAGATGGATAGATGATTAATGATAGCACATTAGAGAGTGATAAAGTGGCCTGAAAATAAGCAAACAAGACCAGGGTAAGGAGGATCAGATTGACTGTGTTGTAAATGGTGGCAACTTGTAGTACTACATTGGGATGATCTGAGCAAGCCTCACAGAGAAGGTGATATCTGAATGAAGCCATGGAGGTGAGGGAGTCCAAGTGGCTGTTTGTAAGAAAATATATTCCAGGCAAACAGAACTAGTGTAAAAGTTCTTAGTGGGAGAATGCCTGGTTGGCTAGAGCAGAGAGTAGGGGATAGAGGATGTCATAGAAGTTACCATGCACCAGGCTACATGGGGCAGTGAGGCTCAAGGATTTTGACCTT
>NW_016107346.1:1734057-1735312 GCF_001604975.1 Cebus imitator
AAAAAAAAAAAAAAAAAAAAAAAGCTAATGGAGACCTAAATAATTGTCAAATTAGGAAGGAGTTTGAATTTCTAACAGAGGAGCCAAGAAGAATTTTTGAGGCGGGAAAGAGCATGATTTAAACAATGTTTTAACAGCACGTCCTTGTTGCAGCGTTACACTTAAGGAGTGGAGTGAAAGGCCTGCTATTATTTAAGCAACTTGCCTTTAAAATAAAATAAAATAAGAGGTCCGAGTAACCCATATGGAAATGACACTGGGGGGAACAAGCAAGCCTCTCAGCTGAGTACAGGGCATTACTGGGTCAAGTCGTTCCAGTCCCTACATAGTGCCTGGAACTGCGGATCTGGGAAAGCTTTGAACAACTGGTCCGGGACAAAACTAAACCAATGAGTTAATAAAAGGGAAAACAAAATAGTGGAGGGTAATGGGTGGGGTGATAATTTTTCAGGAAATCTTCAAATTAGTATTTCACAAATGTAGTTAAAGCGGAAGAAACTGTTTTTGAGTCTCATAAATTAAATTCCAAGACTCTGCTTGAGGGGACTCTGAGGCAACCCCAGACTTCTCCCACCCACCCCCTCCTCCCTGCAACACCTGAAGCATGCCCCAGATCCCTGAGGCTCTGCACACCCCAGCTCCAATCTACATTTGGTGGAAAATCGATTTCGAAGAGCTTTTCCCAGGTCTTTCAGAGACTAGAATTATATGTGAAAATGTCACCTGGCAAAGTTAGTGCACTTTCAAACCCTCAAAGAAAAGACAATTGGAATCCAATACAAATAAGAAAAAAGAAAAAATTAAATCCAAACAAAAAAAAGCAAGCCCTCAAATTAAATTCTAAGGCAGAGTGTAAATGAATGTCTACATGCAACAGAAACATGATTTTTGTCAAAAATGTCCATATGATATGCCAGTTTTAAATAAACCTTATATATGCAGTATATACATATGTGTGTGTTATATATCCAGTATATACATATGTGTGTGTTATATATGTAGTATATACATGTGTGTGTTATATATGCAGTATATACATGTGTGTGTTATATATGCAGTATATATGTGTGTGTTATATATGCAGTATACACATATGTGTGCGTTATATATACAGTATATACATATATGTGTGTGTTATATATACAGTATATACATATGTGTGTGTTATATATCCAGTATACACATATGTGTGTGTTGTATATACAGTATATACATATGTGTGTGTTATATATGCAGTATATACATATGTGTGTGT